>NW_007737337.1:0-332 GCF_000696425.1 Galeopterus variegatus | reverse complement strand
TTATGATGAAATCAAAGTAAGTTTAAATATTTAGAGTTTCCAACCCAGTTTACCATAGGAAATGATTAGTCAGTATCTTATAATATATAGTATTTCTAATGAATGAAGGTAAGTATTAGACCTGTGCCTGCCTAATTATATATATAACATTGTTTCTGTTGGGAGATACTTCCGAGTTCCAGGGCAGGACTCCAGGAACACATGTCTGTTGAGAGATCTCTTTATCCAGGGGAAGCTTGGGTAAGACCCAAAAGCCCTTTGAGGTGGAAGACTTTAGAGAGAGTAGAGACCCCTTTGTTAGAGAGGGGAAGCAGAGGTGGAAAGAGCAAGGG
>NW_007737336.1:44099-54175 GCF_000696425.1 Galeopterus variegatus | reverse complement strand
CAGAAAACCAAAAAACAAAACAAAATCAACAGCAAGAAAAAAACCTAGCAGTAAATTTAACCAAGGAGGTGAAAGATCTCTACAGGAAGAACTACAAATCATTACTGAAAGAAACTAAAAAGATGGAAGAACATTCCATGCTCTTGGATTGGAAGAATTAACATTGTGAACATGTCCATACTGCCCAAAGCAATATACAGATTCAATGCAATCCTCATCAAAATACCAATGACATTCTCACAGAAATAGAAAAAAAGAATCCTAACATTCATATGAAACAACAAAAGACCTCAAATAGCCAAAGCAGTCCTGAGCAAAAGAAAAATAAACCAGAGGCATAACACCCCCTGCTTCAAACTGTACTACAAAGATATAGTAACCCAAACAGCATGGTACTCACATAAAAACAGACAGTTGGACAAATGGAACAGAATAGAGAACCCAGAAATCAGCTCACATGCTTATAGCCAGCTGATCTTTGACAAAGGCACCAAGAACATACATGGGGGGAAAGACAGCCTCTTCAATAAATGATGCTGGGAAAACTGGACATCCATATGCAGAAGAACAAAACTAGACCTGCACCTCTTGCCATATAACAAAATCAACTCAAAATGGGATTAAAGACTTAAAGACCTGAAACTATAAAACTCCTTAAAGAAAGCATAGGCATAGGGAAAACACTTCAGGAAGTAAGACTAGAAAAGGCTTGAGGAATAAGATCCCCAAAGCACAGGCAACAAAAGGAAAAATAAACAAATGGGATTATATCAAAGTAAAAACGTTCTGCACAGCAAAAGAAACAACTAATAGAGTGTAAAGAAAACCCACAGAATGGGAGAACATATTTGCAAACTACATGTCCAACAAGGGGCTAATATCCAGGATACACGAGGAACTCAACTCAATAGTAAAAAACCAAATAACCCAATTAAAAAATGGGCAAGGGAGTCGAACAGACATTTCTTAAAAGAAGACATAAAAATGCTCAATATCAGTAATCATCAGGGAAATGCAAGTCAAAACCACATTGAGATATCATCTCACCTGAGTTAGACCGACTATTATTAAAAAGACAGAAAATAACAAATGCTGGCAAGGATATGGAGAAAGGGGAACCCTCTTACACAGTTGGTGGGGCTGTAAATTGGTACAGCCATTATGGAAAACAGTATGGAGGTTTCTCAAACAACTACAGATAGAACTACCATATAATCCAGCAATCCCATTATTGGGTATATACCCAAAGGAATGGAAATCATCATGTTGAATGGACACCTGCACTCCCGTGTTCATTGAAGCTCTATCTACAATAGCCAAGAGTTGGAACTAACCTACATGTATGTACATCAAAGAATGACTAGATAAAGAAAATGTGGTATATATACTCAATGGAATACAACTCTGTCATAAAAAAGAATGAAATTCTGCCATTTGAGCAACATGAATGAACTTAGAGAAGATTACATTAAGTGAAATAAGCCAGGCACAGAAAGAGAAATACCACATGTCCTCACTCATAAGTAGGAGCTAAATAAATAAATAAATAAATAAAATAAAGATAAAAGAAAGAAAGATACAATCACAATAATTTGTTGAACTTTCAAAAGAAGAAAAAAGAACTGAGGCCACCAGAGGTGGGAGAGGGGGAGGGGAGTTAGTGAGAAACTGATAAAGGGCCACACAAAATGATTACTTTGTGTACTGTTGAATATACTTATTATTCTGGAAAAAATAAATATAAATAAATAAATAAAACTCTGACACTCAGTGATTCCAATGGAGCAATTAAGTCTCAAATCCCTCACAAATCTGTAAAAGATCTCTGACACGTTTTCTAGAATTTCCCTCAGAAGTTTCCCTGTGTTTCTTTTAGGACTTCTCTGGGGCTATCCTGTTAGCTTCATAAGAAAGTCCAAACTTCTCAAGACGTCTCTTCATGAGAGGCTCTATCCTACCTTTCCAGCCTTCTCTCCCCACTCCTATCATCTCTGTTCTCTTAAGAAAACTCTGTGTTGGGCCACACACCATTTCCGACCAGGCTGTGCATTCCTATGCCTCTGTGCCTTTGCTTATGCTATTCCCTGTGCTGTTCCCTTTCACGTTCTTCCTGGAAAACTGCTACTCATCCCTCAAGACCTGGCTCCGATGCCCCCTCTCTTAAAGGGCCTCACTTCTCACTTCTCACTCATTCAGGGTGGCCGGCTGCCTCTTTCTCTGAGCTGCCTTATCCTCCGGGACACACCTCAATCACGGCTCTCAGCATAGTCTAATGCCAGGGCCAATTCAGACGTGCCCATCTTCCTCAGCAGATGGCGAGTTCCTTAAAGGTGGGGTTTAGCTCTGAATTCCCAGTGCCCAGCACAGAGCCTGATGCATAGAAACTACTCAATACGTGTTTGTGGAACAACTGAGAAAAACGGCAGAGGCACGGGTGCATCTGGGAGTCACCCTGGAAGAGAGCTGCTGGCAAGTTGCCTTTGGAGGCCGGGCTGGACTGTCTCTGCACAGTGTGGGCTGGTCCCCCCACACCCCACCACAGGCCACAGTCTCCAAAGCTCGGGCTGTCTCCTCTTCCTTGCCTTCCTTCTCCCTTGCAAGGTGTGTCCCAGCAGAAATGTCTTTTTTGGTGGCCTCCACCTGAGGAGAAAGTCTACAGAGCTTGCAGATCATGAAATTAAAATGAATAAGTGAATGTGCAGCAGTCGCCTGGCTCAGGGCTGCATCTACATTCGGAGGCCCGGGCGTCCACGGTAAGTCCGGAGGCCTGGGTCTGAGAGGCTCGGCTCTCTGCAGCGCGGGGCCCGCTGCCTGGCATTTCCCTGCTCCCCCACCTGCTCCACAGTGGTCTGGCCATCCCAGCCTGGGTGAGCTGTGTTTTTCTGGTCCTCTTTCTTCTCATCTCTCTGTCTGCCTCACAAAGTGGAGAATTCAATTTTCTTCCCAAAGAAAATCAGATTTGACTTAGCTCGATCCATTTTCGCAACTGCTGCTGAAACACCAACTGTCTCTGTGAGGACAGGAGGGCCAAACTACAGACTTGCGGGGGGAGGGGTGAGCAGAGGGGCTCAACTGCTGTGCCTGAGGGACTGATGCAGCAGGGACCCAGCTGGAGACATCTGCAGGCAGCAGGATGTGGACCTGAAGCCCTGGGTCCCCAGAGTCCAGTGACGAGGAAACCTGTAGGGCACTACCCAGGTGTGAGCACTTCCCCTGCAGACCCCACCCCAGAAGCTCTGTCTGGGCAATTAAGTGCACGTCCCTCTTACCCACCGTATGAAAGCGGGTGTCCATGGATGTGTTTTCCCCACTAGAGCGTAGGCTTCTAGAGTGGGCAGGGTTGGGTCTTATGTTCTGCTTTCTGCCCAGTGCTAGGCACCCTGCCTGCCCCTGCGGAGCTCAGTGGTGGGTATTCACCTGAGCTGAGATGACATACGTCAGGCTGCTTGCCTCCTGTTGCGCATAGTCATTAGTTCCCAGCTTGAAGTGATGCCAGCCTAGGACCTGGAGGAGCCTGGACGACCTTGACTCTTTGTATAGGGACAGGAAGAGAGAGAGGAAAAGACCCGAGTACTTGCCAATGGGGGGGGGGAGGCTGTTAAGGTTTAAGGGGACAGATCTAGTTCAGGAAGTAACTTGGTCCCCTGGGACAAAAGGTTCTGGATCCCCAGCTTCCTTCTGCCCTGTGTTGACTCCATGGCCTCTCTTCTCGCCTGTATTAGTTCAAACAGGGCCACTGCCCTGAGTCCCTGCAACTCGCAGACGCTGCCCTGTTCTCAGGGTGCTGTGTGTATTCAGGGGGCAGAGGCCAGGTTCTGAGGGTGGGAGGGGGCTGGGGGTGGCTGAGCACCAGGCAGGAGACAGCAAGGGAGGGGGCCTTTGGGGGCGGGCATGGCTGCTTGCAGGCCTGGGGTGGCCAGTGCGATGGCAGCACATCCTAGGCCAGGAAGCACAGTGGGCCCTCGTCCCCATCTCCAGTGGAGCAGCTGCCTCCTGAGTCCACCCCAGCCCTGTAGACTTGGAGGAGGGGCAAGAGGACGCTGAGTGGGTCACGGGTGACAAGAGCTGAACAGCCTATTAGAGTGTGGCTCAATCTCTTTCAGGAAAAAGACTTCCAAAAATTTAGGGAAGAGAGATGGTGCCTGGACAAAGTGTGAGGCGAGAGAGAAAAGAGGAAGTGGAGCCTGGTGAGGGGTAAAAAGTGTTAGCAGGGGCCATTTTAGGGCCATATTGCTGGAGAGACAGAGAGTTGCAATCAGGGCCATTCTGCCCTGGGAGAGCCATGGAAGGGAATCAGCGAGTCAGCAGGTACCTCTCCCCCACGGCATCAGGGAGAAATTAGCCTTAATGTGCCAGCAGATTAGCTAGGTAAACAACGAGGCTGGCAGGTGGGACAGGACAAGCTCCCTGGCACTTTGCTGCAGGAGGGAGCACCAGAGATGGGGCTGGCAGGGAGCTCACAGGTAGGGAGCTCCCTCAGGCAGGGGAAGCCAGTGACCCAGGCCCCAGGACACACTTGCTTGGGAGGTCACTGGAGCCAGAAGCACAGGGAGGGAGACCTAGCAATCACTCACAACCACTAGCAGCACATCTCATGCTTTTGTCTGCTTCATAAGCTCACTTGTTCCAAAAACAATCCTCTCAGGTGTCCACCGGCCACTTTTCTGCCCTTCCCCTTCCTAGGTATTTCTGCACTGTATGGCTCTGTATGGGCTTCCTTATTCTAGAAGCTCTCTTCTGTTGTCTTCTTTCTGGGACACCCTCCTGCTGAGTTTCTGTTCCTTCTCGGTCACCTCTCCCGACTCTCCTTCCTTTCTCCACCACCCAAACATTGACGTCACCAGGCTCTACCCATAGTCCTCTTCTCACTCAGCATATCCCTCCTCAGGGCAAACTTGTCCCACCCAGAAACTTCCAAATCTGTCTGTGCCCAGCCCTGGCTCTGACCTCAGCCCTGTCCACTGGATTGTTCCTCCGGGGGCCCACATGCCCCTCAAGAGTGACATGTCCAACTATTCAATCACCTTCTTCTCCAAGTCTGTTCTATCCCTCTTCCCACTATCTAGGCACCATCAACATCCCCTTAGTGTCATGAGTTCCTACCAAGGCACCTCCTAACTGTCTTCGTCTGTCCCCATCGTCACATCCCTGCACTTGCTCCATACTTCATAGGTTTGCTTAGATCAGTGGTTCTCAACCAGGGGTGATTTTGCACCCCCAAGGGATATTTGGCAACGTCTGCAGACATTTTTGATTGTCACAACTGAGTGGTTGCTCCTGGCATCAAGTGAGTAGAGGCCAGGGATGCTGGGGAACATCTCACAATGCCCAGGACGGCCCCCACGACCAGCGATGAATGGTACAAACTGTCAGCAGTGCTGAGGTGGAACCCCAGCTTGCAATAAGCAGTATTTCCTAACTGGCCTCTCTGACATCAGGTTCCCCTTCAAGCCACTCTCTTCATTGCCTCCTGAGAGAATTATTAACTTAAAAAAAAATTGATCAGAATTCCTCCATTTCCCGGCTTCTCTGCAGAGTTTGCAAAGCTCACCATGATCTGGCCCCTGCGTACCTCTCCAGCACTGTCTTTCATTTCTCCTCTAACTCTGTTCTCCAGTGATACCAGGTAGTTTGCAATTCTCTAAGTAAATCACGCTCTCTCATGCTGCTCAGCCTCTGCCCAGGTCTCAAATGACTCCATGCCAGTGCCCACCTCACCATGTCCACTGTGAGCATCTGGCTGGAACTGACTTCATCCTTCCAGACTCAGCCCGAATGCTGCCTCCTGTGCAAAGCCTTCTCTTTCCTATGCTTCCACCACAGCTTGTATGTATGCTCACGTCTACCTCTCACATTTCTGCAATCATCTGGAGGTCACAGATGTGACTTTATTTATCTTTGCAGACCAGACATGGTGCTAACTGGGAGTGAACATGGTGCTAACTGCGAGTGAACGAATGAGGAAGGGGACTTAGCCAAAATTCGCACACCTTGTCGCTGGAAGGACCGGGACTGGCTTTCAGGTCTTTGGACTTCCAAGCTATGCTGTCCTCACCAGATCTTATGGCTCCCGGATCCCCAGCTACTCGACCCACCTGGCTCCCAGTTAGAGAAGAAAAAGAAACTAATCCTGCTCAGCGGCTGTTGCCTCCCTAAGTGCTTCCATTTATTCACAAGCTGAAAGACAAGAGCCAGGCCCCCCAGCATACACTGGATCAAAAGCAAAGAACAAAAGGGGTGGTGAAAGAAAGATGCTGGAAACACTAGCTACTTTGATGCAGGCAGCTCTTTGAGGAAGGAACTGAGGACTGTGCCCCCAGCAGTGAGGAGAGAGAGAAGCAGCTGCCAGAAGGTGGACAACATCACGAAGAGGGAGGGCCTCGCTGGCTGCTCTGCTGGTTTCCACTGAGCACCAGGAATGCAGTTGGAGGGGGGTCTCTTTAATCCCACCTCCTTGCTGCCCTGCCTCGGGGCCCTTACAATCCGCTCTATTAGGAGACTATGGATTCCTACAGGAGTGGCAATCTGAGCCAGAGATTTGGGAAGGAGGATTATAGGTAATGGCTAGCATAATGTGGTAATGAATAGGAAGCCTTTATTAACAACAAAATGGGTTCATAGTTTATAATATAAATGTATAAATGATTTAATAAATTATTGTATCGAGCCCACGGATGCAGATCCTGTCTTTGAAATAGCCACCCCTTCTCATGAGAAAATATAAACACACAAAGGAAAGCAAAGCAATGCTTTATCGTCAGCTGGGCTTGCGCTCAAAACTCCAGAACTCTCTGATTAGGTGGACTAGACTGTTTTCTGCTGAGCAAGTTAGGACTGAACAGCTTCATGATGATAGCCAATCCAACACACCTGCCAGCCTCAGGAAGGCTAAGCCAGAGACAGAGATACAACGAGAGAGTGAATACTTCCCTCAAATTGCTGGTCTGGACTGAGCTGGGCAGCCTGGCCCTGAGCCAGGACACCATCCCTGGGTTGGCTGTCATCGGGGAGAACATGGAGAGAAGACACTTCAAGGAAGGCAAGCTTTCCATGCTGGGATAGGGATTTTGTCCAAGGAGACTCCCAAGGAGAGTCCTGAGATCTGACCCCAGGGGGTTGTAGAGCAAGGAAAGGCAGCAGTGGGAGCCTGTTATCTCACCAGAAAACCAAGCAAAGCAGAAGGCAGCAAGAGGGTGAACCCTAAGTAGAAGAACAGTGCTTACGTGCTTTGTCTCGGACCCCAAATAGCTTGCCCACCCATTGTGTTCACAGATATTGCAAAAGACTGTTGGTGAAATGCGATGTCAAAGAAGGAAGATTGGCTCCCATTGTGAATGTTGAAGAAAAAATGGGTCCTAGGGCTCTGGAGGCACCTGAGATATTTTGAGCATTTCACCTCTGAAGTACGAATACAGCCTTCCAATTCAGACTGCAATTTCTAGTGCCTTTGTTGAAAAGTCAATTATGGTACTTTACGGTTTCACTTTTGGCTTTGGGCTGAACTTTCCAGAATGTTTAAAGCAAGGAGGAAAAGTAATTTTAGAGATGGGAAGGGCCAAGCACACAGGAGGCTCCTGATTCAGGGGGGACATGCACACAGCTGGAGCTCAGCTGGTGTCTTAGACGAGGAGGAGGCCCACAGTCAGGGCCAAGGCACCCTCTCCAAATGGCTCCTCATCCCTCAGACTCACAAGAAGCCTGCACCATAAGCTCAGGACACTTTACTCCTCTTCCCCCAACCTCTCTCCGTCCCCTGAGTGGATGCAAAGTGCTGGGAAGATCAAACCAGTTTGCATCTGAGGAAGGATTTGGATTCTTTTCTTCTCCCTCTGAGCTGTCACTTGTTGTAAAAATGATCATTGATATTCAGCCATTATACTTCCATAATCATTAATATTCTTAAAAGGCTCTTGGAAACACATTTATACAAGGCTACATGATCAGTCCCTACATTTACTTTCAATTTAAATAACGGTTTTAGCCAGGGTTTTGATGTGCTGTTTACTTTAATTACTGTTCTGCCCCTTTCTGTGTCTTGACACAGTGTCATTAAATATTTTATGAATTTCCCTTAGCCCTTTTTTCCCCTGGTGTGTGTGACTCTAAGGGGCTGATGTACAATTTCTTTTTCTAACTTGTACTTTTAACTTTTCTCAGGCTCACTGTAAACGAGATGTGGCATGTCTACGGATTCTCTTCCCCCGGTGATAATGGGAGGGAATAAATAAACCAGCAGACAGCTGCTTTACCAAGCTGGCACAGGGATGCCAGGGCGCTCTGGCCCTGCTGGGGACTCGAGTAACGTGCCAGCAACTTCAGACGAGGTAGGATGCCACCCGGAAGAAGTCAGCTTCTGCTTCTCACTGTGGTCCAGCAGCCTGGGCGTCACCTGGGAGCCCCGTCCCAGCACTACTGAATCAGGATCTGCATTTTCACAAGACACCAGGTAATTTGTTTGAATATTGAAGTGTGAGAAGCACTGCACTAAAGGAAATCAATCAGTGGGTGTGAAGAAAATAGGCTTTTCCCTGTCTCTCTCCCCAAATTTCCAGGCTTTCATGGAAAAAAAGATCTACTTTCAGAATTTATGGATGATTCTTAAGGCCATTTCTAAATAAGTATTTCAAATACAGTGTTTGTTATCTGCCCTGAGGTTTTTTTTTTGTCTTTTTTTGTGACTGGTAAGGGGATCGCAACCCTTGGCTTGGTGTCATCCACACCGCGCTCAGTCAGTGAGCGCACCACCCATCCCTATATAGGATCCGAACCCGCAGCGGGAGCGCCACTGCGCTCCCAGTGCCGCACTTTCCCGAGTGCGCCACAGGGCCGGCCTCCTGCGGTTTTTTTTTTTTAACCCATTTCTTCATTTATCCGTTTATTCATCTAAGGAATATTTATTTAGCACACTATGTGCTAGGAATTATGAAAGGTAAAAAGACTCGGTATGGTTTTGTGCAATAACAGAGATGTATGAAAGTGCTAAAGAAACAGCAATGGAGACGAAAAACAGGTCAGAGGAGTTTTCATGGAAGGGGTGGTTTTTGAACTGATTCATGAAGGGTGAATAGGAGTTCACCAGGTAGAGGAGAAGGGTGGTTGGGGAGGACGATGAGAATAGAGGCAAGCTGGGGTTACGGCTGGAATGGCACTGTCTTTGGGTCCAGCTGTGTGTCCTGGCTCTGGTCAGGAGGGGACCAATGGGCACTGCATCTATAGCAGGGAGGCTCACAGCAGAATGTTCACGCATCTCTGAAAGAAAGGGTTTTCCTACCGATCATGGTTGGCTGCTGCTGGACAGAAGAGCAGGCAGCGGGACTCGGAGCTGGGAGGTACATGCAAACTGTTCAATCTGTTTGCTGGTGGTGGCCTTTGAGGGCACCCTTTACTTCTCCGTAAAAGTGGTAAAATGTGTTCCTGTGAAGGCCAATGACATAAAATATGTGAAAGAAACTGGCAGTCAGTAGGCATGCCATACCATCAGAGGGATTGAATGTGCCTCTGAGGTTGATGAGCAGGGAAGCAAGTGACAGCTCAGACGAGAAGTGTGGGTGCAGGTTCACATATCTGAGACCCCAGCACCATGAGACCTGAGGTGTGACCAGCCAGCGAGAGATGCAGGGAGAGTTTCCCAGGGCCCTGTTTCCAGCCTCCTTCACCTACTCTTTATTGACACTTAATATAGAAACTAGGCCTGTAGCCGGTGACGGATCAATACTTCCTCCGAAGAATAAAACCTCTCACGGGGCAGGCCAGACCAGGGATGTGATCTCAGTAATGTGCGTCGGGGAATTGGAGCTTACTGGAGAGGGTAGCTTTGGAGCTACTAGGCAGCTGTCAGGCCCCAGGAAATGGGAAATGAGAAAAGCGGAAATCGAAACCTTTAAGGTGCATTTAAGGACAGATATTATTTCTCTGTCTCCTTCTAAAGTTGCTGAAGTAAACTGCCTGTTAGACAGAACCAAACCAAAGAGGAGACGTGAACTCGTTGCAAGGGAGCACATTCAGCTAAAAATAACATTTCCACTGCTTTCCTCACATCCATGGCATTTATCGTGGGTGACAGATGAGTGGATAGC
>NW_007737336.1:35389-42513 GCF_000696425.1 Galeopterus variegatus | reverse complement strand
TGTGCCCTAATCTGGCTGTCAGGGAGTATGGTGTGGAAAAGCACTACCTAGCGATCCAGGGAGCTGGCAACTGGTTACATCAGAAAACACTGTCCTCAGGAGCAGTGCCCTTATTTAGATTTCAGGAAAAAAAATGGCTAAAGTTTTCTCTAATAGTAAATTTCCCAATTTGCTCCGTTTGGCAATTTTCTAGTGCAGATTCAGTGGAATTGGGTGAGAGCTGCTGAGCGGGGATGTGCTTGCCAGCAGAAAGTGAATGTGTCGTCTTGATTGGGGGCCGGCTTTAGAGACAACGGTGGCTATCAGCCCACGGTGCTGGAGCCAGGCCTGGGGGGAAGGCGAGGGGCGGTAAGGCAGGGACAGGCCTTCAGGGCGGAGTCTGTGCTCTTGGCTTCCAGCTCCAAAGCAGAGGGCACAGGCCACCACTGTGGGCAGAAGGAAGGCAGAGCAAAGGCGGAGCGGGGTGTGAACGGGCCCTTCAGCTCCCTCAGAACCCATCCACCTCCACAGCACTGTCCAGGCAGCTGTCGTGGTCCTGGGGGGTCTAGGGAAGAGCGGGGAGGGGAGAGTAGGGCCTCGTGGGTCACACATAGAATCTGGTGAAGGCTGTGGGCAAGTCCGCAGCATCTCTGAGTCTCAGTTTCCCTGCCAGTACAATGATGGCAGTGATACCAGTGGTGGACGAAATGAGCTAACTCCGTGAACACCTAGTGTGGTGCCGACGTGTAGCGCACATGTGTAGCACACACCAACACGTGCTGGCTGCTTCCCCATCAGAATCCTCCAGGGTATGTGGGCATTTTTGGACATGGTGAGCTAGAGGAGGTTTCTGTACTAGAATGTTGGTCAGGGCAGGACATTTTTAAATACCTAAATATTCCTATGTGTTAGTTACTAAGCATGCAAGTCCAACAGCTAAGCTCTCAACGCATCTTTCATTCGCTGGAGGGAAGGCTCCAACGCCCCCAGTAGGCCTACCCGGCCCAGCTGCCATGTCTGCTCCTGTGCCTCTCCTTCCAGCAGGTGAGCTGAGTCTTGTCTTCATCCCCCCAGAGTCTGGACATGGGCAGCACATGGAAGTCAAGGGTCCCGGGCCAGGCCCCAGTGGACATGCCCTGACTGTGCCTTGCTTGGATTCTCAGCGTCAGAGGAAGGGCTGCATCTGATGCAGGGTTTAAATGGAGTACTAATGGGGTCCTTGAGCATCTGGGCTGAGTTTCCTACTTTTTTTCTGAGTGCAATGCTATGGTTCGATATTTGCTGGGTGGTAATTAATAGCACTTAATCTGTAAATCTGGAGCTTGTTTCTCATTTGTTGAGAAGTGAAGTCACCATAGCTACTCCATTCTTGGCTCCTTCCTTCCTTTTCCTTTCCCAGAAACATCCGTTCCTGCTATTCCAGCCCTAGCAGGTCTCAGGTAAAGAAGGCCAAAGCACTCCGGAGAAGCTGGCCGCTGCATCAGTGAGGCAGCTACCTGACAAAAAGTTTATGAAGAAAGGAAAGAAATGGATTTCTGCCCCACCCCTGAGGCCTGACCTGGTGTAAGAAACTCCTTATGGGCAGAGGCCTCTCCTGTTTCCTTATTCTTCCAGATGGTGGCATAAACGAAGCACCTCAGTGACAAAGCTACTATTCATTGAGTGCCCACTGTGTTCCAGCTTTTCAGATATATATTTCCTTTAATTCTCACAACACTGCAACAGTTTTGAAAGGAAAATATTATTATCTCCATCGTACAAATGAAGAGCCGGGTTTCAGAAAGACCAAGTGACTTGCTCAAGGTCACATGACTGGAAAGTGGCAGAATGGAAACTCAAAACCAAACTGCTCTGGCTCCAAAGCTGAACTCCTTCCACCATGCCATGTTACTGTTGCAAATGTGGATCCCTCCAGTCTGAACTTCTGCATATGACTTGCCCACATGGTACTGATGCTTATGATATTATTAATTTGATCTCATACTGGTACGGTTATGGGGCTTCTCCATATATCACTTTACCTTCATCCACATAATAACTTTGTGCAGCAGACTGGGCAGGCATTACTGAATTATTCTCATTTTACAAATGGGGAAACTAAGGCTCTGAGACATTGAAGGATTTGGGTAAGGTGAAGCAGCTCTTGAGTAGTATTGGGTCTGCTGGTCAGTGTGTCAGGTGTGGGTTAGCACCAGCAGCACGTGCTCACGAGGACCTGCTTACACCCTTCCCAATGGCTTCTCACCTGGCCCACTGCTGTGGGTGAGAGCATGTGGGTAATGTCGTACTTCAGCAGGGGTGAGGAGAGGCGCGCACGGTTGAAGGGGTGTGCGTGTGCTTGGCGGGCACACCAGCCCACGGCTAACACTCCTGCTACTGGTGTGGGTGGGGCAGATGCCTACAGCAGAAATGTAGTGGACACTGTGAATCAGGCAGCATGCATCAGATTTTAAAAACCTCAGAGAGTTTTGGGCTAGCAAATAAAATGTGCTCCGTTTTGCCAGAGCTGAGGCGATTGGGCAAGAAAGAGCTCTCAAAATTTTGGCAGTTCACTCTGATCACTCTGACGGGTTTAATATTATAGAAATATTTCATGGTTTCCGCAGAGACGAGGAGATCTAATCATCCATCCAGCTGAACTCTAGATTTATCATGATTCACTGGAGGTGGGGGGAAAGGGGGCACAAAATGAAAGGAAGGAAGAAAGAAATAGCTGATTTAAAATCCAGCTTAACCTCAGGTAATTTGGCTCATTAGTTCAAATTGTGTTTTTATTCTTCTCTCCTTTTTTATTTAAGTCACTGCTCTATTTTCAAGATATTATTTTTTAAAAGTGGAATCTAATTATGTTTTCTCTCCACATTCATTTCGAGCAGGTAATGAAGGCTACAGTGGGGAGTTCTACTGTGATTAATGGAAGAAAATGCAGATGGAGCTGCACTGAAGCAACGGTGTAAAATGTGGTTTTATAAATAGGACTGAAAGAAACTAAAGCGCTCGATCACTAAACTCAGCGGAGGTGGTGTTCATTCTATGTGTGGCGCTGTAGCCGTAGACTGGAATTGTCTGGAAGAAAAGTCCTTCTGGATATTCCAGACCAGCTGGTCACTACGTTCTCTGGTTTGGAGGTGACACAAAAGCTCCCAACCCACAGATCTCTTTCCTGTTTAGGAACCATGTTGCTTATATTTGCAATTGATATTCCTATAGGTAAGGCATTGCTCTCTCCCAGCATCCTCTTTTATTTCAGGAGGGAAGACTAATAAATCAATAATCCCTTAGCTTGACTAAAGTTCTGAAAAGGAGGGCCCAGCAGAGAGGGCACTTGGGTCTTGACAGAGTATGGCGACAAGGGAAGGGGCTAGGGGTTTGGAGCACAAAATTGAACTGAAAGACAAATTTAGACAAATTCTTTGTTTTGCACAGCCAGGCTCAGATGCATCCTTTTCTCGTTGAGACAGAGAGGATAACCCTTGCTAGACTTGCATTAAAATGAGGTCATCCTTCTTGGAAAAAGCAGACTCACTGAGAAAAAGATGTGCATTGTTCCATGAGAGTTCCCCATGGTATAACAAGTGACGAGGCTCTTGGAAATATCACCAGACAGTGCTTACTTTGGGGCTGTGTGAGAACAGGGGATGTGGCCGACCAGGGGAAAAGTGTCACCACATGGAGCTCATTTCTGCAGGCCGAATGGAAAACCATCTCCAGGCATTATGTAACGCAGGCCAACTCTCTCTTCTGAATAGTAGGAACAGGGAATTTGGGTCAAAGACAGGGTGTCCTTTCCTATGCCTTGGCCTCTGTCCTTTCTCTAGTTTCTTTGAGCTGCACCTTCTCCTCCCCAAGTCCATTTTTCCCAGCCCTTTGGAGCACGGATCCAGATCTCCATAATGCTACTCACCCATCACCTACCTACGATATGGATGTTAATATGCATGTAATTTTAATGATATAGCCTTTATAGCCTTTTAAATTCTCATACTTAATATCTTTGTGTTTGTTCACCAATTAGTCTGTTAGCTTCCATGGGGCAAGCAACGTGACTCTTCCAGGGCTCTGTAATTCACGAGAAGCCACACACTGAGCTCCACACTTCACGTACCCTATCCCAGTGTGTTCAGGGTGACAAGGGATGGATTCTTTCATCTAAGCACAGCTCAACGAATTCATCATGATTCTTCAAAGAAAATACCCGAGAGTCCACAACAGGGGCCGTAGGAAGGACGTAAACTTTTAGCACATAGGAGAATTTGGAAGGCAGATAGGGAAAAAATGACCTGAAAAGGGATACTCAGCAAGCAATCATAAAATCTTGGCAGCAAAAAGAGGAGAGATCCTTACAGTGAAGAGCATGTGAAAAATTCAGATTCTGGGGATTCGCTTTTGGAGATTATAATTCAGTAGTTCAGGGTTACAAGTCTAGAATTTGCTCCTCAGGCAATTCAAATGCAGCTGACATTAGGAAACCACAGAGGTCTTAGTGGGTCCCAAAAGAAGAAACTGAAGCCTAGGAAAATTAAGTGAGTCATCCAAAGCCATACGGCTAGTTGAGAGGGGGAGAATTAGACTAGCATTCCTCGGCTCTTTCCATTACCCTAACTGCCATCATTAGCATTTTACTTGTAGAGAACCTCTGTTGGTCTGAGGGTGCCAGGGGGTTGGATGGAGGACACTTGGGCTAAGAAGGGAGAACTATTCAGAACACATGTGCAACTCTATTTACACCAAGCTTTAAATTGAACTTCCCATTTCCCAGTTTCAGCTTCCAGAATGCAACCTTAATCTAGTTCATTTGCATAAGCTTTAAAATAAGCCTTTAGAACAAATGTAAATGGATCTTCAAAGAACAATATTGTGATGGGTTCAGTGTAAATGACTCAAAAACATATGGACAGCATTTCTTGAGGATTTCCCAGTTTTGCTGTCTGTCTGTATGCAAGAGTGGTATATTATCAAGGCAAAACCGGAGGTTGGGAGAAGGGTGGTGTTCTCGGAAGGATATTGCAGCCCAATTTCTCCGAGGTTCTGAATCATTTTCATGCCTCAGTGAGCTGGACTGATAACATGGAATGGCCAACACAAAACAGAACTCAAACTCTTCATCAGTCTGAACTTGGGTCACAGGAGCAGCTCACACCTCAGGTCACCAGACACAGACATAGATGTTAGACCTGGAAAGAACCAGAGATTTTCCATAAAACTCCCTCACCATAGGGATGAGAAAACTGAGGTTCAGAGAGAGCAAGTGATTTCTCAAGGTCACACAGCCAGCACATGGTTGAACTGGGACACTGATCCAGGTATGTCTAACTCCAAGTATTTTCTTTCTAATATATCACACAGCTGCTAAGAAATCAGCAGACAGTGGCTTTTAGAACCAGGCTGACAAACACAGCTTCAGGGAGAGGTTAGGAAGTTAGAACTTTATTGACCAACAGCTTTGCCACTTCACAGACACTTGGGTTGCTGGGCAACGTGGCTCCTCTCTAAAGAGGCAAGAAAAAGACTCCACAGATGATGGATCTGCATTAAGCAAAACCCAGTAAAAGGCACTTTCAGGTCAAAGACTTGGTTTGCTGTGGTTTGGAGTTTCTAGGTCAGCTGCCCAGAGGCTGTCCCCTGCTCAGCTGATCTGAGATGAGGCCATCAGTGAGGACTTCCTCAGAGAGAAGAGTCAGGAAAACCAATTTAAGATCCCCTTAGACAGGGCAGATGGAGATACGGGCTTGTTTTCTGCCCAATGTCAGCATTGTGTCTTATCTTACAGCTAGGCTGAAATCAGATGAGTTGGCTAAAAAAGCCTCAGCCAGAAGAAATGACTTGGGGGAAGGAGGTGGGTGATGCTAGCTATGGGCAAGTCACTTGACTACTGTGGGCCTCAGTTTCCCTGTTCATAG
The DNA here is from genome assembly GCF_000696425.1 of Galeopterus variegatus. Classification (NCBI taxonomy): domain Eukaryota; kingdom Metazoa; phylum Chordata; class Mammalia; order Dermoptera; family Cynocephalidae; genus Galeopterus; species Galeopterus variegatus. Next base: position 36,634 of record NW_007737336.1, on the reverse strand, counting down.
AAGGGTGGGGCTGGACTAGATTTGTAGTGTCTGTTCTTGGACGAGTGCTGGCTGGCTATGTAAGAATCACCAGGTACCTTTGTTAATGTAGAAACTCTTAGACCCACAATTCCAGCTATACTGATTTAGAAGGTTTGACATGATACCCAACAGTAATTCCATTCACTCATTCACAAATATTTACTGCATGTCTAGGAGATGTTCTGGACTCTGTGTTAGGTACTGGGAACATAACTGTGAATGCTTAACTGCATGCACAGCACTGTGCAAGGCAACTGGGGTACGTAATTTTTTAAAGAATTCTTACCTGATGAATGGCAGTGTAATATTACATACATGAGATTTGGTCAGAATTGAATCTGAGTCTTTGCTTTGCCACTCACTAGCTGTGTGACCTTATTTGTGCAATCTACTTGGCCTCTTTGATCTCATCTATAATATGGGGATATAATTACAGTCCCTACATCATAAGATGGTTGTGACGATTACATGAGATAATCTGGTTGAATTGCTTAGCACAATTCCTGGAGCATAGCCAAGGCTCGCCAAGGACAGACACACATAGATTCCTGGGGTTTTCAGGAATTTTCAGCAGTGTGTATGACATGTACATAAGTGTGTGTGAAATGCACAAGCATGCATGCATTTGCAGGGTATACGTTCCTCAGAATAAATTCAGTGATGGGAGAGACCACTTCTGTACTTCCACTTGGCTCCCTCAGGGAAGGCCCCATGGAAGAGGTGACATTAGATTTGGGCCTTAGTGATGGGTGGAATTTTGATAAGTAGAAATGGAGAGGGTCAGGAAGTGTTCCAGGAAGTGGGGTACAAGCCGAGGAGTACAAGCCCAGGAAGGCAGGGCTGTGCTTGGGAGCAGGCCATTTCTGGAGGTGAACCTGGAAAGCTGGTCTATGGGGGAAGGGCCTTGAGTGCCAGGCTAGAGAGGCTGGGCTTTACTTTTAGTCAAGAGACACAATTGACATCAGTTTGTCCTTTGAAACACACAATCTGATTTTTTGAGGGATGCAAGTCTTTTGATAAGTATTTGTTGAATAAATGACTAAAACACTGAGCGGGGGGAAGCTTTCTGGAAAGTTCATCTGGAAGAGATGTGCAGATCACAGAGGATGGAAGGGAGGCCAGAGGCAGGGAGGCCAGGGCTGTTGTACTATTTCAGGTATGGGTAACAGGCTGCTGGACTAGAGAGGGCCTGGGGGAATGAAGAGGTGGGGCAGGTGCAGGATA
>NW_007737336.1:33430-34780 GCF_000696425.1 Galeopterus variegatus | reverse complement strand
GGGGGGAAGCTTTCTGGAAAGTTCATCTGGAAGAGATGTGCAGATCACAGAGGATGGAAGGGAGGCCAGAGGCAGGGAGGCCAGGGCTGTTGTACTATTTCAGGTATGGGTAACAGGCTGCTGGACTAGAGAGGGCCTGGGGGAATGAAGAGGTGGGGCAGGTGCAGGATACATCTCGATGGATGCACAGCCAAGCCCTGGTGACTGATCAGACTTGTGTAAAGAAGCAGAGACCTCAGTTTTCAAAGTGTGCATCTGGAAGAATATTGGGGTTGATGGGGACACTAAATGGGCTGAGGGAAAGGACTCAGAGCCTTTGTAGGCCCTCCACACTAAGTCCTAGTCTATGCCCCATGGTGCTGGCAGTAGGCCTGGTGCATGGTAAACACCCGATGAACATGAACTACTTGTATTACTGTCACTAATAACACTCATGGCAGGGTCAGTAGTGTTTTGAATGCTGCTTTCCCTGCTAATGAGGCAGGTGCGGTGTCCGCCTTGTTGCCTTCTATATCCCTGACACCTAAAATTATGTCTGTCGCATAGTAGGTACCAAATAAAGGCTGAAAAATGACTGAGAACTGGCCTGTTGAGGAAAGCAGTTGACTTGGGCTGAGACACTTCAGGTTGGAGGTGATGGGAACTGACTAGGTGGAAATGTCCACTGGGAAGCTGCATATTCTGGGCTAGAGGCCCAGTTTCAAGAGGGAGAACCTGGTCACCAGCGGGCACCTCCTTCCACACCAGGCATTCACCCACCTCTGGCCCTTCCCCTAAGAGGTTCTCCTGGGACATCCCTCCAAATCGGCCCCTACTTTCCAGGTCCCATATGTGGTTTCTCCACCAGAGACTCTTTGAATTTGAGCTGTGGTGATATCTCTGTGATATAGCCTCCTTTGCCTAAAGAAAACCACTCTGAAATTATAGGCTTCCAAATGAAGCTTTGTAGTATACCCTATAGCAATTCAAAGAAAAAAAAAAAAAAAAGAAAGAAGTCTGAACAATTTCCTAGCTCATTAAAAACAGCATTTGGTTTACATTTCAACATCTGAAAAAAAGACAAAATGGAATTTTACAGTGTGGTCACATGAGCTGACACTAGTGAAGCAAGATGGAGGGGGGGTGGGGAAGAAGGAAGAAAGAAAGAAAAAAAAAAGAAAACAAACCCAAACAAAAGACCCAGATAACTGGTTACATTACTGTGAATACTTGTTATGGCCATTTCCGGTGGTTCCTTGTCTCCCCTGCCTAATTCCCAGATATCTGCGTGAAAAGAAAGGAACAAAGCCGAAACCAGACATCAAGGAGATAAGAAAAAAATATCCAGGTAGCCTCAGGCAGCCTAACCAC
>NW_007737336.1:30705-33107 GCF_000696425.1 Galeopterus variegatus | reverse complement strand
GAAACCAGACATCAAGGAGATAAGAAAAAAATATCCAGGTAGCCTCAGGCAGCCTAACCACTGGGCTTCACTCCCTTGGGAGTCTAAAGCAAGAGCTTAGCCTGCAGTGAAGCTCTGGATTCTTCTGGCTACCTCAATGCTTGGCACTGGGTTTGCTTGAAATTTGGCTTCCCATAACCTTACAACTCACAATGCAAGGGCTGCTTGGACTCCCAAGGAAGGAACCATGTGAAAGTCCCAGAAGCCAGGCCTGGTGTTGGGCATTTATCCTTGTACAAGTTCCAGCCTTACTCCTGAAAAGGACAATACTAATGGTCACTGTGACTAGTCAGAGCTCTGCTGGGCCTCTTGGTAGCACTGGAGCTGGGGGCCACCCTGTCATTCCTGAAGGCTCTCTCTCTCTTTCCTCCCTGTAGCTATGTTCTTTAGCTTTTTCTCCCACCGCTCCGCCCGTTCTCTGTTAGCTCTCTTTTCAGTCTTCTATTCTACTGACCTTTTACATGGCCGTGGCTGGGAGTGCATCTCCTTGAATTTCTTGAGACTATAGCCTGTTGGATTTATTTTGGCATCTCCAAACCTAGCAAAGGGCCTGGCACAGAGCAGGCACTCAGTAAAAACTGAATGGAGTGGGTGGAGGAACAACCACGTGCAGAGTCATGAAAGGACCCCCAGGCCCCTTGTCTACTATCCTTTACAGATGAGACTGTCAGTGGCCCTTGCCCCTTAGGGACCGAGTTTAGCCTGAAGTTTCTCTTCCTGTCTCCTAGGCCCTGGACATGGCCTCCCAGATGCCTTTCTGCTCTATGCTTTCTCTGTGGCCCCTAGAAAGGGCTGTTCCATCAGAAGGGCCCCCCTGGTAATTGATTGGTCAGCTCCTTGAATCTGGGGAGGTTGACCTTTTAAGGTGAAAACAACCAGTCATTGAAAAGCTTTATTGGTTTTATGCCTCCCAGTTCCAGGGACTCAAAGGAGGCCCAGGGCCATCTCACCCTGGGGTGAGATGCTGCTTGGGTGGTTCTACGGCCTTCTGGGCTGCAGGCAATCTCACTCTCTCACCAGCCACTTCCTTTACACCCTCTCCCAGTAAGCTGCCCAGGCTTCTACAACAGCAGACAGTGTGAGCCTCAGGAAGCTGTGAAAGCAATAAAAGAACTAAATGTTTTCTAGGTCACCGCCTGATCAAGTCCCCACTTAAACAATAATCTTGCCATTGCATCTGCAAAACCCCAGACTCAGGCCCCAAAAGGTTATTTCATCAATAATTCTTGAGTTTGCCTACGGCAAGAATTATTCCCAGCAGGCGTTTCAGGCCATCTCTAAACAGGCTCGATGGAGGAGAGGCCTCGGCTCCACTCAAGTACTTAGGCAGGAACCATTAATATTGTTGAGGGGGAGGGCGGGGCAGGGGCGGGGAGTGTGTGCTGCGGGAGGGGAAGGAGAGGGCTGCTGGGGAGGGGACTTGGACAGGGAAGCCAAGGCAGACTCGGAAGGGAAGCTGTTTCATGTTCATGAATGTGGATTAAACCGGGGCAAGTGTGCCATCCCACGTTATGATGCAAAGTCTCCCTGGCAAATGAAACTCTGCATGGGATCTTTTTGGAATCTGCAGTCTGCAGTCTACTCAGTCCCCGGCTGCTTGCTATCGAAACAAGCTTCTTTGATGTACTCAGCGTATTTACCAAGCAATTTGCAAGAGCAAGTAATTACTCCTCAGTTGGTTGACTCATAGGTGGGAGAACCACTTAGGTCCTCTTCTTTGACCTCCATGTAGCCTTCCGGGGTCTCCTTGGACTCCTATTAGCATTTAATTTCCTCTCCCCTCCAGTCTGCACGCAGCGCTGCAGTCGCGGCCACTTCCCCCGGAGAGCCTGTCCCTTTGCCCAATGGTTCACCCAGCCCTGCACTTTTTACCATTGAGCTTTCATCTTCTGCTCCAGGCTGAGGCCGTTGCTCCGTGTCTTCTCTGCTCTGGAGACGGTGATGAATTCCCTTACTTCATTTATACTGTTTTCATGCAGGTATTTATAGACCGTGATTGTGTTCCCTCTGAGCTGGATCCTTTTTCAACTATATAAATCTGCCTCTCTCCTTCTCTCCTGATACGACTTATCTGCTAATCCCTAGAACATTTGTTGGTATTTATGTTTCGCTTGAATTTTCTGCACCTTTTCTAAATTGCACTGACTAGCGTTGCTCAAGTTGCCCCATTCCTCGGGGCTCAATTAAAAAAAAAAGGCTCATCTCCCCATCCTTGCCGGGTTTTCTCTTGGAAACCTCAGCTGCTAGAACCAGAAAGATCGTGTAAGAGGAGAGGAGGTTAACAGATGGCTCATAATTATATTACAAGAGCATCTCCAAAGGAAGAAGGATCATTTTTCAAGTGATTTCTTTACAAAATACTA
>NW_007737336.1:29132-30093 GCF_000696425.1 Galeopterus variegatus | reverse complement strand
CTGCTAGAACCAGAAAGATCGTGTAAGAGGAGAGGAGGTTAACAGATGGCTCATAATTATATTACAAGAGCATCTCCAAAGGAAGAAGGATCATTTTTCAAGTGATTTCTTTACAAAATACTACTCTGTTTCAATTCTCTTCCCCAACCCCCCAAGAAAAAGTCCTTCTTTTCAAAAAGAAAGTCAACAATTATTTTTCCAGGAAGGAAATAGAAGACCCTGGAGATTGCATCTAACCTCATTTTCTACGTGAGGAAACCGAGGCAGGGCTGCGTAGGAGAACAAATGCACGTCTGGATGTCATGCATGCCGGGTTTGAACGTCTGCTCCTCTGTTCACCAGCTATCAGCCATCCTTGATCACGTTTCCCAACTTTACTGAACCTTGGTTCAGTTTCTTCATCTGTAAAATGAAGGTTTTGCTATCCACCTTGGGGCTTTTTGTGGATACTGAAAATAATGAATGGGATACATGTGCCTTGCATACAGTAGCACAGAACAAACAGCCATTGCTGCTGAGGCACAGAGCAGGGAAGGGACCTGCCCAGAGCCAGTTGGGCAACCCTGGGGCCAGACCTCAGGGCCTTTATTCCCAGTTCAGGGCTTCTGCTATGGCACTTCCTTTTTAGTATCTACCCGCACTGCTATTCCTTGAGTTCTCAGTTACAGCACACTGACTGTAAGGTGCCCGGTGCTCCAATGTACAGGGGCTCAGAGCCCACAGTGAAGCGTCAAGTGAGGCTGCCCAGACAGGAACACTCTGACCCTCTTTGTAAACAAGGGCCCAGACTAGAGGATTTTGGCTGAGAGAGACTTAGGAATGTGGTATGAACTTGCCCGTGAACGCAGCAGTTAGGACTAACAGAGGGCAAATGGGCTGGGCTGGGGCCACCAGCCCAAGCTGGAATCAGAAAGTTTCCATAGAACTTTTTATTGGTAAAGAACCAACCTGCATTGCCAGG
>NW_007737336.1:27615-28709 GCF_000696425.1 Galeopterus variegatus | reverse complement strand
CGAAATCAATTTGGATCATTTAGAGCAAATACATCTTATCTCATGTCTATGCTGTGGAATTTACCTAAGAATTGACGAAAATTCCTCTTCCTGTCGTCAGTATGGACAAACTGTCTGAAAGCAACCTGTAGAACCACAGGACTCAGACTGGATGACCCTCCTTCTCAGCTCATTCAATCCACTCCCCCTATGTCTAAAATGCTCCAGGAAGCAAAGTGTCTTATTCTGAAAGGTCTTCAAGGACAACCTGCCTGAGCATACCATCTCCTTGTCTAACAATTCTTCACAGTCAGAAAGTTTTTATACGTATGTCTATTGCTTTGAGCGAACCACTTTTCCTTCTGTTCCCTTCTCGCCAGCAATGGAGAACAGCTGGGAAAGGTTTCAATATCTCTGTTATGAACTTGAAAGCTGTTTCAAAAACACTCCTCGAGTTTCTCTTCTGCCAGCCAAATAAACGTGATTCTTTCAGCATTTGTCACAGAGAGAGATGATTTCTATGCATCTAGCCATTTGTTAAGAGAGTTACATATTTTTGGAATATGAGCTCTTAGGGGGCAAGGGTGGCCACTGGTTAAAAATCTCTGCAAAGTAGTTATTACAATATCTGCTGCAAGTGGATTCTTACTAAATTTTGTTTTGAACAATAAAGAGAAAAGAGTGAGAACTACTGCTAGATTCTAATGTCTATCTGAATACAGGAAGAAGAAAACCNAATCAAGGAGTTGTCTATGGGTCTTGGCTTTTGAAACTATCTTTAGGAATTTCCTTGCTTTTGGATTTTGTAGATTCCTTTTCCAAGAGTTGAAAAGATGATTTTAAAAAATGTCAGGATTCATTAGGCATTTATGAGTTCCAGGGATCCTAGATGCTAACTGGCTGATGAGTTAATTATGTAGCTATGGAATCATTACTGTGCTAATAATAATAATAATAATAATAATAATTGCATTATAGCATTATCCTTACAGCAGAATAAGACCACTGGGTGTTGTACCTGAAAAATAGATGCAGGACTAGAGAATACTGAACTCTGTCAAGTTTGGGTACACTTTATAAGCACCTATTGTATACAGTATCATTGGCATTCTAAT
>NW_007737336.1:19379-27133 GCF_000696425.1 Galeopterus variegatus | reverse complement strand
TCACGGGAGGTGTTCAAAACATTGTAACTCTTATTAGTCTCTTAAATCAAGGAGTTGTCTATGGGTCTTGGCTTTTGAAACTATCTTTAGGAATTTCCTTGCTTTGGATTTTGTAGATTCCTTTTCCAAGAGTTGAAAAGATGATTTTAAAAAGTGTCAGGATTCATTAGGCATTTATGAGTTCCAGGGATCCTAGATGCTAACTGGCTGATGAGTTAATTATGTAGCTATGGAATCATTACTGTGCTAATAATAATAGTAATAATAATAATTGCATTATAGCATTATCCTTACAGCAGAATAAGACCACTGGGTGTTGTACCTGAAAATAGATGCAGGACTAGAGAATACTGAACTGTCAAGTTTGGGTACACTTTATAAGCACCTATTGTATACAGTATCATTGGCATTCTAATGTCTACTATTTTTCCCCCTTAAAAGATTCACTTGTGAAAAAATACAAATTCCATTTCTTCTAACAAAGAAATCTAAATTCATGGATTTTCCTAGCTGTATTCCTGAAGGAGAACTCTCCCAAAGTGGAGAACATAGAAAAGAATAATTGCTTCTGCGAGGTTCCTTGAGGATTTCAGGAGGAAATGGGTGGGAATGGGCGTGTTGAAGGCGGTGAGAAGAGGGTGATGAAGATCAACTCTCTTCTTTCTCTAAAACATGTGCCCTTTGTGGACGGAAGTAACAGCAAACTGCAGCGAACTCAGCTTTCTGAGCCCTTCCAGAATCTCTTGTGATGACATCACGTTCTGTCTTAGCAGAAAAGCCCTGGGATTTTCATGTGGTCAGTGGTTTTGAAGGTGATGACAGAGACAGAGCCCTCCACAAATGGTCCTGCCTTCCTAAAGTCAAACTTTAGGGACGTGAGGTGAGTGAATTCAAGGAACAGCGTACGTTCAATAAACCTGCTCTGTAAGAAAGGAGAAAAACGGGTGAAAGAGTTTGCCAGGACATCAAGTAAACGTGTGTTTGTCCACCCTCCATGCCAAAGTAGGCCTCTCAAATCAAAGCCACGTGGCTCAGAGCAGCCCGAGCATCCCTGGTGCCTCAGAGGAGCGGCGAGGCGTCCTTTCCACCAGGCAGCCAGGCTTTCCAGAACTAGGTGGAGGGCCCTTTAGCTACCTGGAGGAGCCCCATCCTTCCATCCTACACTACTGGGATGTAGACCATCCCTTTCCCCAGATTATTTAGGAAAAACTACAAGCAAAAAGATAACTGAAAAAAAAGGGCATTTTCACGCATGATGATTATAAAAATAAAATGAAAGACAATTGTGGGGGTTAGAAGTCTTCTGCCCAACTCCCCAGATAGAATGTCTGTATTAATTTGTTTACTCAATAACAACTCAATTTTCCATTTCTTGAGCAGCATCGACCTATTTCAAATCATACGAAGATCTAGTGAGTGGCTAAAACCTGGGAGCATCACACGATAAAGGAGAGGGTTGAGAACCTGGGCACTTGATGTGAGCTCCTGCCTCCCATCCTGGCTTCCCTGTCTGATGCTGGGTAAATCCCATCACCACCTGTCTCCTCATCGATAAAATGGGAATCATCACATCTGTTCCTTCATGAGGCTCCCTGCGTCCTCATTACATGCTTGGAAATGGTTAGAGAGAATGGCCCGCAGATAGTATTAGTCTTAATTCTAATGGTCTTAATAAATATTTATGTTGCCTAATAAGGGAGTGTATGGTGTGGAATGGTCTGTGTGCATTCTATTTAAGACAGACACTGGGAAATGAGGGGAAGAGCCTACCTTGTCGCTATTTATCATTCTTAGCTAACAATGTAAGATATATGATGGCTGCTAAACAATTTGGTGGCAGAACATCATCAATGAAGTCTGTTTTCCCTGGAAACTGCATAACCATTTGAATTAATTTAATTTGAAATATCAAATTAAATTAAACTGTAGAATAATCCCCAAGGGACAGCATATTTCATTTGCAATGTCTTTTGATAGAGTATTCCCTGCCAAAAGTTTTGCTTTGCATCTGGCTACAGATCTAAATTTATTGCATTAGCTTTGAGAAGATTTTTAATAGAAAGCAAGATTAAAAGAAAACTTGATGGAAAATAAAGATGTTCAGTGCTGAAAGCAGCAATCCTCAGAACCTACCTCTCTAACTGTATGTTCTCTGCCTGTCTCTGGTCTTCAACTCAGACGCCGTAGCTGGGCTCGATGTTTGATTGAGGAACTTTCTTTGGATAATGCTAATTAACATGTACAGAAGCTATCAGAACGGGATGGGTGAAATCTACTAGGTTTAAGGCTGTAAGCTGGATAATGTCTTCACCAGGTACTGGTGAAGTAGATCAACATCATTTGAGAAACCAAGAGTGAGGATAAGAAATAAATTGAAAAGATCACCTTTAAAGTCACCAGGAAGTCTGTGTGTATTTAGTGCCGTTGGGCGGCTGTGCTGTGCCCTACCTGAATTGTCTTTTCCTTCTCAATAATCTCTCTTCTAAATGCAGTTCTCTACTAGGGCTTTGGGTCTACAGGATGGAAGGAGAGGAGGTGATGATGAATCCAACAGTTTCCTAAAATATAAGTCACCCCAAAGCACCACTTAGGAAATGTGGTGCTTTTTTCCATGGCAAGACATTGAAGAAAATTGCACCGAGCAGCTTCCTGAACATTGATGCAGTGGGAATAATCTATTTCTTCTTCCTGGTGAGCAAACACATGGCAGGAGAGGCAGATGTGAAGGAAAGGTGTTTGCTTGAAACAAACAAGCCTGGATCTTTAAGGAAGGTTTGTGCAAGTTTAAATTGAGCCCAGAGAACCCAGATAAGGGTATCTTAATCAAATAAAAAAAAGCATTAGGCTTTAATCTCCAGCACTTTAGTAACCTCCTAGTTTGTTTTAAATCTTGATTGGAAGAATTATCCTGACAAGAAAATTAGTAGTAAGTCAATAAGTCTGTGGCCCAAAGATAGGACATTAAGTAACCAGAGGGGAAAAAATGTATTCCAGTCCAAGGCCCTTGCCTGCCCTCCTCCAGACACAAACACCAGCCTGCAGGCAGTTTCCTCTTGATCCCTTGTACTGGGGTGGGTAGGAAAGTTCATTATGATTTTAGCCATGAAGCCCTGAAGTGCAGGTAATCATATTTAAAAAGATAAGAAACACAACAAGGAAAGAGCCAAGCTTCATGAAGAAATTCTAATTTTCAGCAGTCATGGGTGGAAAATCAATACTACTCTCTGATGCAAAATGAGAACTGGACTTGATAAACCACCTCCTTTCCCTGCTCTCTTTAAGAAAGGAACACCCCAGAAAGTTAAAAAAAAAATAGAGAGAAGAAGAAAAAGGCCTGTAATAGGAAAAGGTCTGCATGTTGACAGTCTCAACTTCTTTGAGTGCCTGTGGTAGCCTCCCCCCCACCCCGCCCCATCCCATTCCTGTGCTGCTGGAGAGCTTTCCCCTGTCAGCCACCAAATTCCAGCTCTCCTTGTCAAAATGCATTTTCCTGCCAGTTTCAAGGAACTCTTCTCCAGGCCGCTTATTTGCACTTTTTCCCACCCCCTCACCCCTACTCTGAATGTGTGTTCACCATCTGCCATTCAGGCAGAGAAAGAGAGAGAGAGCACGCGCACACGAGGGAGAGACTGTCATCAGTTGGCTAGCAATGGAGTTGGGGCTCTTTTATACTTTGTCATTTTTAGGGTGGCAATTTTAGACATATTGGGAGATTTTTGTTTTAATCACCAATTACTTATTTGGCCAATAAAGCTCATATTGTTAACAGTAATATATACATATTTATAACTCGATGTAGCTAGACATAATTAAGAAGAAATGTTCAAATTAACAATGATGATAATCATTCAAGAGGAGATTCCCCTGATGTTTCCCAGCAGACTACTCCACACCCAACACTGCCTTGTAAATTGTGTGCTGCTGAGATGGTGTTCTGCCCACCCCCTATTTAAATGTTAAAACCTTTAGAATGGTCTGTCCAATGTGAAAAATGGCAAATAGTATGATAACGAATGTTGTAATTGTCCTGTGTTTGTCTACTGCATTCTAAAAAACTCCAGTCGTGGAGGAGTTCTTGAAGAGAAAGGGGCTTCTGGGGGGGGGGCTTGAGTACAAGGCAGACGCCAGTATGGCAGGTCCTTTGCAAGGCTTGTCCTCTGGATGGTCAGGCCAACAGCTGACCCAGACCAGGACAGATGCATTATAGGTCCAAGCCCACGGAAGGCCAGAAGAGAGTGGAGCCATCTGCTTGGCTTGGCTTGAGCGGTCACATGCAACAAGTTTCCCGAGGAGGTGGGGGTGCAGCTCTGAGGCAGCGGTCAAGACAGGGCAAAAATAAAACCTTTCCCTCGGGTCAATCTGACATCTGCCCTCCATTCCACATCCATGCCCAACATGCTAGAGTAGCTTTCCTCTTCCTTTGCTTTTAGCAGCACGTATTGTGAATTCAGTTTGGAGTATATCCCCACGTCCCTGCCAAATTCACTGGTGGAGCCTTTATTTTTTCTCCCCAATCGGGTGATAAGCTTCTTAAGGTGTGTGCTGCCCCCTCTTTTTCTCCCATAATGCCTAAGCAGATCTGGGCAGGTGCTCAGGAAATGCTCGCTGAGAGACGGGATCAGTAGATAAATCTTCCAGACTTTCTGGTGGGGATAATTGGTGGTGTTGTGGGTGAGCTGACTTGGGCTGAAGTCCGTTTCTTGAAGGCATTGCCTGTACTCCAGAGATTGGTTTCTTTGAGTGCCTGGCCAAACACATCCAGTGAGACTCAGAGGTCCCTCTTCCAACAAATTTGGCTCCAATTCTCACATTTTTATATGCCATGTTACACACATCATTTCTGAACCTCTCAGAAGCCCATGCATTTCTGAGCATTGGCAATCAAGCATAAAGTTCTGGGGCAAGCTGTGAAATCTCTGAAATGAAAATCAATTCCATCTCCATTTCATGGAGACTAATGTGGCATTTACAACATAAACAATCACTTCTGTTAGGGAGGAAAATTAAAAGCTGTGCTACATAAAGGCACAATGTTTAAAGTTCTGGTGGAAATGAGCACTTGGCTTTGAGATGATTACAAAGGGAACTGGAAAAAGAGAGAAAAGAAAAGAAAAAAAAAGCCATCCCCAACAATTCAGAAGTGCAGAGGTTTCATATTACAAATTTGCTCTGACTGAAACCACTGGCTTCAGCTCAGACCTCTGGGCGGCGGGGGGAATAAAAACCTCGGGTATTTCCCAAGCAACGTGGAAAAGGTGTTTCAAGAACTCATTAGAGTTGTGTCCATTTCCTTTTCTGATGGTGTTAGAAAACTCAGGAGTTTTCCCTTTAGAAAAGGCTCAAGAGCCACAGGATTGGCAGGGGACTGAGCAGTTTTAGGGTCCCCTCAAGTATATGTCTTCTGAGTCCTTGAGCTGACAACACTTTTCAACCTTCATTTCCCCATTGTTATAATTGGGCCCCATGAGTTTCTGTGCGCAGAATATCAACTTTACACATGGAAATCAAAAGTAAAGGCAGGAAAAAAAAGAGTCTATTCGAAATTAAAAAACCTGGAATTAAGCTCAGCTCTACTGTTAGCTAACTAAGGAACTCTAGGCAAGGATCCCAACCTCTTGAGACTCAGTTTCCTCATCTGTAAATTGAGATGTTAGACCACGTGATCTTCAAAGGAGCTTGTCTTTAAAATCTGATCATTCTCTCATTCTTCATTGGACTATAGACCTCAGTTGGCCTCATTTGCAAAGGTGGTGGAGAAAAGATATAAACTGTTGCCAATCACAAGGTCCTCATTTGCATAATGACTGACTCACTAATTAGCCAGAAAGACTTTCAGTACAGCCATACAGGAAGGCACCAGAGTTCCTGCTGAGACATTATTTAACAGAGCTCCTGACTTTGGCTATTAAGACTCTCAAAGTACTAGCCAGTAATAACTGACTTTTCTATAAAGCTGCCCAGGCAATTAAGAGCATTAGCATAAAGGAATCTTTCTCAATTAGCTATTTTTAGAGTGGGCTGAAAATGCTGTCTTGCATTCTTTTAAAGATTTTTATAACAGGACTGTGTCTGTTGTATTACCAGTGTCATATGTGTTTTTCATTCTATTTTTGTTCTGCATCAAATAATTTGTAGTAATACTATTTTGAGGAGTAGTTATTTTCAAACTATTTGAAGAGAAATCAGATGAATTTCTGATAAAGGCAAATTTTGTTAATTCCAATCTGAATCCGGGACAACCCAGGGTATGGCTTGTGTATATATATATATGTATGTCAGCCGATCATCTCATCAGACGTCTTGATTTGCCTTGATCAAAGAAGCAATTTGTGAGACATTCCCTCCCCTCTCCCCACCAACGTGCTAATCACCTTTGCAAGGTAGAAGATAGATGGGAAACACTTCATGAATTGCTTGCCATAGCCCCAAAATGCTAATCACTTAGGAATGTCTAAATTATGACTTGAAATCTTGCATGATAAGGTAAGAAAACAGTGTCTATGCATACAAAACTATTATTTACCAGTGTCATAAATAACTATCACATTTGCATAACTGTGGGGCTAGATGACAATTTCTTCCTCAAAACTGCTTCTGTAGCAGAAAAAGCTTTGACCAATATGAAGTGTGGCATGTCGTTATTTTTTTAACCCTTAGAAAATGGAACGGGACTTTTTAAAATCAGATGTCTGAGCATTGATTTGGAAAACAGGAGCTACCTGAGAAGATAATTTAAAATATTTTTTTAAAATTCTATTTATTTGGGGCACATTGGGTGGTGTTTTGTGTAAGGCAGTGGTCTCCAAAGTGGTGATGTGCACCTCAGGGAATCATCTGATCCTTTGGAGTATAGGAAAAAATAATTTTATCTCTTTATTCTATAATGTCTATTTTGTAGATATGATTTTTAATGCATGTTATACATTGGAGCTGGAGTACACGTATATAATTTACAGAGAAACACATATACTCTAGGTTTATGCTACCATTCTTTTACTGATAGGAGCTAGTGATGTAAGAAAAAAAAAATCTTTGGAGACTATTAGTAGACAACACATATTGTGGTGTTGGCCAGAAAAATGGTCTGCTTCTAAAGGAAATTTTTCAGAAGAACAAGCTCATTAGCTGTACCTATAAATAAATTGTTAGAGAAGATACTTCCATGACATAAAGAAGCCTGACTATATGCACTGAACATAAATATATCTAACATTTTATATACCTTTCTCTTCAGACAATAAAGAAATATCCTTTTCTGAAAAACTATAGAGTTATTGATATAGTCTTTCAAAGTGAAGAATCACAGATAATTCCTTTGGGGGTAGGAAAAATACATCTTGAATAAGATAGGAAGAGGTGTTTTCAGAGAAGAATGTCCAAGACTGAGAAGTAGTAGAAGATAACAGCAGTTAAGCAAGCCTGAGCACTGGGCTTGCTGGGCTAATACAGGCACCTGTGTCAACCCCACCCCAACCCCAGGACTCCTCACGTAGAAAGACAGCTGAGACTTCTCATGCATCTGGTTTCATCTATCACATTTCTGTCGTTATCCCCACTAGCCTTCTACTCTTGCACCCCATTCATTCAATAACAATTATTTATTGGATGTTTAAGATGGGCCAGACATGGTTCTGGCAATCTTGAAATTTTCTTTTCCTCCTTACTCTCTGTCTGGGGATCACTCATAGGTCTTCACGCAGGAATTTCGGGAAGCTGCCATCTCATGATTTCTGTTTATTGTTCACTGCTCCCCT
>NW_007737336.1:0-19002 GCF_000696425.1 Galeopterus variegatus | reverse complement strand
CCTTTCAGTTTGCATTTCTAGGGACCATCAACAAATACTCCATTCATTCTTGAGAACCTCCTTCATGTTCCATCTTGAGATTCATGCTGGAGAGATCAAAAGAAGCACCTAAGTCAGTCCCTGTTCTCATTGAGCTTGCACAAGAGTTGGAAGAATTAAAAACAAACCCAATACTACACAGAAGCACTCTCATGGAGCAGGACACGGTAAGTGGCAGAGCTCTATTCAGGGTCTGCCAGGAGTTGGGAGGCCATTGTGGTATACTAGGAGTAGTCAGACCATGATGATGTCAATCTTAGATCCATCACTTGTTAGCTGTGTGACCTTGGGCAAACCACTTCTGTCTCTGAGTCTCAGTTTCCTTAGCAATTAAATAGGTATGGTAATACCCATTGATAGAATTGTTTAGACAATAAATAGAACAATGGATGTGAAAATGCCTTATAGGCTGGAAAGTGCTATGCACATTTTAGGAGCTACTATTAATGGAGGGTGATTGCTCTGGTCTGGAGTGGTTAGGGAAGGCTTTATTCTGTTGTCCAGTTGTATCCTCTAGGACAGATACTGTTAAACATAAATGGCAGTGGGAAGCTGAAGGCCAGTTCTATGCATTCCTGTCACTGGACCATGGGGGATGTGTGGAATGGGCATGGAGGTGACCCACTTCTTCTAACCCGTCTCTTCTTCTGGAGAGTCTTCCAGGGATGGAATACCTGTCCTAACCAGTCTGAGAAGAATGGAAACACTGGGCAGAAATGAGCTTGACAGGGACTTGGGGCCATGAAAGGCCTAAAGGAAGAGAGATGGTAATCAGGCTGTCAGTGCCCAGGAGAAGGCTACTGACAGGTCTCCCCAGAGTTTCCCCAGAGGGACTGAGGTGGATTGGCTTCTCAGAAGAGCTTCCTACCCATTGGGACCTGGGGTACATAGTGACACACCTGCAGGTCACGAGCAGAGGGCAGTGTCCAGAGCTCATTCCTTCTGCCTCTGCTGGGGAGGAGCAAGACAACCCCAGTCCCACCCCGTTCCTTTCTCCTTCAGTGCCTGCTTAGCAGTTGACAGTTCAATGTAAATGCCCTCAGGTGTCATGATTAGTAAATGGGAAGAGGATTTAGAAAGTAAATGCATGTCTGACTTACAGAGCAGAATGTATTGTTAGGCTGTTATTACTTTGGGACGTAGTTATTCTTAATGCTAACTAATCTTATAGAAATGTACTTACCATATAGTTTCTCTATATCACCAGATCTTATGAGGTAGGCCAGTGAGCCCCACTGAGCCCCTGGGGACTAGAGCAAAGTTATGATCTGCACTATTTTGTCTTGGTTTTATCTTCGTTCTTATACAATCTCTTGGGGAGGAGCTTCCCCAGGAAGTTGCTCCCTGATCTCAGTCTCATTTTCTGATATCTAGTCCTGAATTTCCTATAACTGAATGTGGTCTGGGTCTCCTGGTGGTTCAGCCTGGCTCACTCGCCTTTCCTTTTGTGGATTCCCTGGTGAGCACTATGTCCTGTGGCAGGACCACTTGTCTGGAGAACTGGGTTAGGTTGGATTGCCAAAGTAGATGAGTAATGTTCATTAGAAATAGTGTCCACTGAGATAAACATTATTAGCTGTTCTTTAATATCCATTCTTCTACTCTTCTTTAGCTACTACTACAGGAAACCCTAAGTATTAGTAGAAAATCTGCTGCTCAGAAGAGGTACTACGTTCCCCAGCCTCCCTTGCAGTTACGTGATCAAGTCTTGGCCAGTGGGATGTGAGCAGAAGGCTAGGTACAACTTCTGGACTATGTCCTTCCCTTCTGTTTCTCCCCTTCCCATTGACGGGAATCTGGGCACAAAAGTGGAATGGAAGCTGGAGCAATCACTGTGGACCAGAGACAGAAGTCATGCTCTACTGCCCACCTCCTAAATGCCCACGACAGAGAAAAAACTCTTTTTTGGTTTACAGCATTGTTAGGTTGAGCCTTTGTCACATGGCCTCAGTGGAGACCTTTGCTACAGAGAACTTCTTCAGTGGAGAACCCGTGAGTACACTCATGTCATACTCTCCGTCGTCACCCTGTCCGGCAGGCTCTATGTGGCTACAAGGTCAGTGGGAACTGGGGCAAAATCCCATTGAATTTGGGGCCATCTTTTGCAACAGCCCCTCCAACCCACACTTGGCCCTGAATTTCTCCTTTGTTTCTTCCTTTCCCTTAAATTGTAGGTGATGGCTCTGCAGATACACTCTCAGAGGCCACCCATCCTCAGGCTCTTGAGATTCAAGTTTGAGACCACGACAAAGTGAGGAGAGAGGCTATGCCCAGGGGTATTTTCCCAACTTCCAAACACATTCTTACTCCTTCTGGCATAGAAAAGGAGTGTTGGGCTGGGTGTGAGCGCTGATCCTGCTTTGTCATCAACCAGCTGTGTGATGTTGAACAACTCCGCTCCTCCCTGAGCCCAGTGAGGAGTAAGACTAGATGATTTCTGGAATGTCTTCCAATTTTAGCATTCTATAATGTGACAAATGCATGACTAGCTAGTCATCTTCAGTATATGAGGCGAAGGTCCATGTCTGTGGGCAGAGCAGCTCCACTCACTTCCCATCATTTGCTCAGCACCGACCAGTGTCCTGGTGCAGGGGGTGGGGGGACAGGGGAGAGGGCACGAGCCAGGAGGGGGTGGGAGGCATTACAAAGGTGACAGGTTGCAGGGGTTCCTTCTTTCCAGGAGTCTGGTCTCTGGAGCCACATCTCTCTATCTCTCTCTCTCTCTCACACACACACACACACACACACACACACACACACACACACACACACACACGGAATCTGCAAGAACAACGTAAGTTACTCAAGAAATGTGCTGATGCTGAAGGCCAAAGCAAGGGGAGGTCAGGCAGGAGGGAGGTGGGCAACAGTGGGGGTCCAGGGAAGCCTGCCCTCCCCGTATTTTCTGTATAACCTTGAATGAGGTCTCAAGATTTTGAGACTCAGTTTCCTCGCTTGTGAAACAGGGGCAATAGAAACTCCCCACTCCTCCCAAATGTGGGGAGGGAATGTTCATAAAAACCTGACACACAGTAGGCACCCAGTAAGTGCTAGCTTCTGCCTCCCCATCAGGGCTTTTCTGCTCTGGAAACAGCAGACTGTTGATTAAGGGTCCTGCTTAGCTTCCAGCTGACATTCCGGCTCTCTTGCCATCCGCCCCCTGAATCTTTCCTCTCTTTTCCTGTATCTTTTATGTTCCCGGCGCCACCCCCCACTCTCTTCTGCAGCAAGGTTCTCCCATCAGTCCTTCTTTGTAGAGGGCAAGGAGAGGTGGGGTATACGGATGCCCAGTGATATTTCAGAAGCTCTAATTAAGGGAAGATTATGCATGCCATTTGAGTTTTAAAAGGGATTCAGATCAGAATGAATAAAATGCTAACTTTCCCCCTGTCAAACCCGCTCACCCACGTACCCTGGGGCAAAATGAAACATAACTCAGTTTCTCCAGGGAAAGAATCAGACAGCAGGCCACCCTGGTCAACGGCTCGCTGTGGCAGCGCCCACGGGCTTGGCAAATGTCAGTTCTGTCATGCAACCGCCTCTCGCCGCCTCTTTCTTAGCCAGATGTGGATAGAAGAAAATGACGGCGACATGCTGAGGCCTGCTTCAAATGGAAACTGCACATTTGTGTCCTACACATTGGTGGCAGTGTGGGTTCAGGGCTGTGTGGCCCCCAGTCGACTGTGCAGACAAATACCTTTTCCAGACACATTGAGTGTCCTCTTCTTTCATATCCATTTCTTTTTCTTTTTTTTTTCCTTTTTGTCTCTTTTCGTGACCGGTAACGGGATTGCAACCCTTGATGTCGTGCCCGCACCATGCTCAACCAGTGAGTGGACCGGTCTCTATATGGGATCCGAACCTTCAGCGGGAGCGCCGTCGCGCTCCCAAGTGCTGCACTCTACTGAGTGCACCACCGGGCTGGCCCTTTCATATCCATTTCTGACGGCCACCTCCTACTACGCCATGCACCCCCACCTCAGGAGGTTCCTGCCAACGCTCTGTGAGCCCATGACAACTGGCTTGCCATCCCCCAAACAGTTCCCCACTCATCCTATGAATCCTAGTTTAAGTGACTTTTTGTTAGCACACACATCATACGCATTCTCTCTCTCTCTCTCTCTCTCTCTCTCAAAATGTAGGCCCTGCATGTGGGTTCCACAAGTTATGTCACACATGAGCAGGTTATACGACCCGGCTTCTCAGGGCCTGTGCTGTCAGCCTCCGGGGCCCCACAGACGTGGCTATTTTCATAGTCCTAATTCAGCGCTCAGGGGGTCGCTCACCTTCAGACTGGGCCTTAGGCCAAGTGTCCCACACTCTTGGCCTGGATCCTCTTCAATAAATCACCTGTGTCATTTATGTCATTACCTCAGCTCTTTTTCTCAAGGGCAAGGATTCCCCACTATCACCTGAAGAATTCTGGGGTACAAACAGCACACAGGTGAACGAGTAAAAGGTCACAGCTTAGAGGGTACAAAGGAGATGGCGATGAGATTTTCTAGAGGTGGAGCAGGAGACCATTCCTTAGAGATTGGAGGGCAATAAAAAGTATCTAGAATCTTCAAGCCAGATGGTAACTGAGGAGTCTCCGATGGTCACCAAATACCAACTATATTCTGTAACTCTGAAAACTTTTTTTACTGACTAAATATCAGTTTCTGCATTTGTAAAATGAAAACCATAATAATGGACAATCTTCTAGGGCTGAAATAAGAAGAATCTTGCCAAAACTGATTTCAAGTTTATCTACAGACGAGAGAGCCAAACCCTCACTAAACTCCCACAGAGCTAAGCCCCTGTGTTCTTTCCCACTGTCTTTCCAGTACCTCTCCTGCCCCGGCCAGCTCTGGCTACAGACACTGCAGAGGTCAATGAATGGCAAGAACAGGCCTCTGCGGATGCTTCAACCCCGGCCAGGTCCTCCTGAGGACCGGGAGGGGCATTGAGAACAAACCCAGCAACCCCGGCTGCACCTGCTCAACCAACCCTCGCAGAGCATAGGGCCTGCAACCTTTCCCACTGCACGTTTCATAATGCTGGGTCTCAGCAGGTCTGTGGCTCCTGCATTTATCTGTGGAATAAACAATGTTCTGATAATTGCTGGGTCGCCATTATTTACTCCCACGGTTATTTTTACTTAAGAAAGCCCTTTTCCTTTGGGCTTCAGAAAGAAGGCAATGCTATAATTTTCATCATTGTCTCCCTTTCACGAAGTCAAAGGTCAGGTAAAGGGAGTCAGGCAGTGTTAGACGAAGCGACCCAGCAACAAAGGTGCCCTCAGCCAGAGAGTTAAGCATGACTCACTCTTCAGGGGTATCCATTGCTCAGGGCTCCTTCAGCCTGGCTGAAAGGTGAGGGAGTGATTACAGCCAGGTACTCCAACTAAGTTAAGTTTACCATTTCTTTTCCTAGTTAAGTCTCCCCCCAACCCATTTACTACCTGGATAAGGAAGGACCTCCCATCCCCACCCCTCCACCTCTCCAGCTCCATAATCCAGTGCTCTATAATGTCCATTATATATTTATTTTACAGAATCCATCATCGGCCATCTGCGTTTGTCCACACTGGGAGGATGCTCTTAGCTGAGCAAATTCACCTCCTTGTTTTGCTGCTTGCTTCTGATTTCCCATAACCCACTGCTTTGCCAGCCCCCCAGCGACGGCATCTGGTATCATTTCATCTCCAGTGTCGTAAATGGGGTTAAAACGATCATCTCTTAGATGCCTACGCTAACTGGAGTCTCTCTCTGTCTCCCTCCACCACCTCCGCTCTTTCTCCCCTTGTCTCCCTGGCCCTCAGTAGGCTAAGAGCATAGAAGCCCATAACAGGCTGCATGTCACCCACTGCTGACGGCCTCCATGCTGTAATGTGGGCTTGCTGAACCCATTACTGTGATGACAGCATTGCAGAAGTAGAGCACTCACTCCTACATAGAGAAGAAAACAACTGGAGAGAGGAGGCACGGTTGCAATTGCGTGCTATTTTCTTTCTCCTTTCTTTTCCTAGAACGTGGCATCGCCCCCTTTTCTTTTCATTTTGTTAAAAACATAAGCAAGCATGCAACCTGTATGTCCCTAACTCAGTCAACAAGTTTTCAGGAAAGGTGATGGTATCACTTGGGTCTTGAGGAACCACCCAGGAGGGATTATTGTGCCTCATGGTGGAGCCAGTAGTGTCATCCCATCATCATCCCCCCAGATGGGCATGAACTTGCAGCAGCTCTTTGCTGGGGCTTGGATAATCTCACTAGGCACTTACGGAATTAACTATCTGCCTTCGGCTGGGGGAAGGGGTGCTGCAAAACTTAATGATCCTCTTTCTGACAGGGGATTATAAAGTGCTGTTGATAATTGTGATAATTAAAGTGATTTGCTTACAGTGATTAGTCCCTAGGACCCCCTTGTGAAGGTAAGACAAAGAGATTGCTTCATCTTGCATAGGGCAAACTGAGGCACAGAGAGCTGGGGTCAAGGACCAAGCACTAGCTCTGTCTGACCACAAGACATTGGTCCAGGCGCATAGACTGGGGCTCTGCCTACAGGAGGGGGTATGAGGTGGCTGCACTGTGGCTAAGGGGGCATGAGATTGACAGAGCTGGCCCAGAGGCCCCTAGGGCTCCTGCTGAGTGTGTATGTTTAGGAAAAATACTGGGAGCATATTAGAGGAAGTGCATATCAGTGGACTTTTCCAGGGGGTGTCAGGTTCAAATGGGAGACGGAGTTCAGCGGTTCATACTAGGACACAGGAGGAGACAGCAAGCCTCAGAGCAGCCTCCCTGCTTATACTTTTTCCACCAGGCACCCAGCCCAAGAGACAAAGGACCTCCTGGAAAGGCCAAGGGCCTTTTCTACTAAGTCTGACTGGAGGGGGCTGGTGGCATCCTTGGGGCAAGAGGCAGAGCTCATCTCATTAACGATCAGGCTACAGAAGGAGGGAGCCCCCAAGTTCTTGCCTCAGTTGGGGCCACCGACTCTGCTTCTGGGACGGACATTCTCAGGGACTGCTGAGGCCAGGAATGTGGATGTACAACTGATTCCTGGGCAGTGGGGAACAACAAAAGGAGTCCTGAGCCATAGATTGGAAACCAATAGTGAAAAGTGCGAGGGACGGAGTAGAGAAGGGTAAGGAGATAGAGGGTGGCTGGAGATGGGTGGGACTCTCAGAGGATGTGACATTTGGGCTGAGTCCTGAATATGAGAGCCCTCCACCAAATGTGGGAATAGAGAGAAGCTGAGGAAAGAGAGTTCCAGGTGAATAGAACAGCAAATGCAAAGGTCCTGGGATGGGAACGAGCCTGGTGCCCTATAGGAACAGAAGGAAGGCCACTGAGGCTGGAGGCTGATGGTCCTGGGGGAAAGGTGGTATGGCATGACATCTGAGCAGAAGGCAGGGACCAGAGCGTGACAGGGAGCCACAGCAAGGACTTGAGATTGCTTCCCATGTGTGGAGGAGCCAGTGAAGTGTTTTGAGCAGAGAAATAACATGATCTGCTTGTGTCTCAACATGTTTTTAAACCATCAGTACTTTAGTTTCCAAAATACACATTTCCATGCCTCTGCACAGGCTGTCCCCTGGGATCTCCTTTCTGCATTTTGTTTACCTGTCAGATTCCTCAAAGCCTTTGAGCTCTAACCCAGGTGTCTCTTGCTCTGTGAATTCCTCCCTGCCCTCCCCGCAGGCCCCACCCCTGCACATATCTAATATTGCACACAGGGCAAGACATCGCCATTACTTGCCTACATGTGTCACCCCTGGTGAAGGGCCTGGAGCATGGTAGGGGCTTAATAGATTGGATAAGAGCCAGTAATCAGGATAGGCTCCATGGAAGCAAATCTTAAAGGATGGAGAGAATTTTAATAGATGATAAGGAGAGGCCAGAGTCACACAAATCCTGCTATATCCGCTCAAGTCAACATGAGACATGATTGGATAGATATTGTCATGAAGAAGAGCTCACCTCAGTGAAATCCATGTGAATCCCCCTTCTCTGCAACGTAACACAAACCCAGGCCATTAATGAAATGATAAATGTTGATTTGCATGTGATATTCATGCATGTTGCATATTTTCATTTGCCATTGAAATGCATGGGCAGACTTCTCTATCCCCTCCTTCCTTCCTTCATTTAGCAACTTTTAATGAAATGTCTCCTGAATACCCTGCACAACACTAGGCCCTGGGGAGAACAGCAAGCAGAAATTTGTCCTCAGTGAACTCATATGTCACAGCTTCCAGGGGCGAGGCAGAAGGGTACAGTGATTCCCAGCTGGGGTTCTGGAATCAGACCGCATGGGTCTGAATATTGACTCTGATGAGTTGCATATCTTGGGCACCTCACTTAACCTCTCTGGGCCTCGATTTTCTCATTTGTAAAATGAGGGTGATAATACAAGCCTAGCAGGATTGGCTTGGCAGAGTGGTGGGCACATAGCTAGAGCTCTGTGAATATCAGCTGCTGATTATTGTTTTTTCCCAGCTCCCTGTACGGGAGGATTTGCAGATCCCATTAAAATATCCTGGTTGGATATTTTGTTGGTGTGTCCAGTCTCCTTCCTTCCCAAATTCCAAGCCTTCAGAGTCTGAATCAATCATGGCTCAACGTGGAACCATGAATCAACAAGCAGGCAGGAAGCCTGAGTTGGATCGGGGGTGCTCGGAGCCCGACGCTTCCTGCTCGAGAGGGGCCCAGCTCCGATTGCTTCTCCAGTCGTAAGTAGTATCCACTGGTTTACTTCCTTTGTCTCCTCCTACCTTACATATGCCCAGGAGACCATAAGTTGATTTTTCCCTGACCTACAGACACCTGGAAAAGTCTTCTGGTTGGCCCCCAAGACTCTTGCCCCTTCCCTGCCAGTCACTCACTTTTCTCTTCCTGTCGCTACCGTCGCAGCAGCATTTGGGGTCAGTGAGTGGGCTGAGAGAGCTCAGACATGACACAGGGTATGATTCATTTGTGCCAGGGGAATCTGAATAGATAATTATCATCTGCAAATGGCAATTAACAGAATGTTTTTAAAAATGGCTTGATGGTTATAAAATGGAAGGCAAAGCACATCATGCCTCTTGTTGTAGGTAATTATGGAGGCGGCCTGTTACGCACAGGTTGTGAATGACCTGATGTTTCCACCCGGCCATGCCGAGGGCGAGGCGTGCCCTCAGCTCTCGGTCTGCACCCCCGGACCTCTTCCTGAAGGACGGCATTTGAGGGAGACTCACTTGACTTCTGCCTGAAGCTCTTTCCTTGGCCTCACCTTGCATCCCAGGGCAGGAAAGGGAACTGAACATTAGCACCAGCGGAAGATGGAAGGGGCTGAAGAGGACCTAACATTCATTAAAGAGTGTCATAAAGCAAGTCTGTGGTAGCTGGTCTTACTCGGGGCGGCTCAGTCCATCCTTCAACAGCCTGGCAAGGAAGAAAATTTTTTATCCCCTTACTCCTTTTTTTTTTTTTTTAAACAGATGAGGAAACTGAGGCTTAGAGAGGTTAAGAGGTGACTTGCCTGAGGACATTTAGAGGAAATGAGATTTGAACTTTGAAGTTTACATAGCCCATATTCTTTTTCTCTATGCAATGTTCTCTGTGCTTCTCCCTCAAAGTATTTAAGACTGTTATTAATGATCCATTTATCCAGTGTTTTGTTTGCTCCCTTTCTTGACTCTGCCGTAGGTTTTATCAGGGCAGGGAGACACTGCCTTTCGTACTTAGCATTGCATTGCCAGAGCCTGTCCGTCCCGATGCCTGCGGGCAGTCAATATATATTTGCTGAATGAAAGACTAGCTTCCTGTGGCAGTGAAGAGTCATTGGAAGGGACCAATATCAGATCATGTGATGGTCAATCAATGTCTTTATTAAAAAACATTTTCACGTTAAGCAGTAGATGTGGTGCTGGTTAATCTAGGTAGACACAAATTTTGTCTTGCAGAAACAGAAACCTGAGCCCACCTCTGCAATTCCTTTGTTGACAGGCTGAGCCTGCACCCATAGAAAACAGCACCCTCTTGCCTTAGCTATATCCTAATATCCTCAAATGCAGTCCCACTTCTCTAAACCCCTCCCTCTCCTCTTGCTTCCTCTCAAAGGTAGAGGGGAAGAGGCACTGCCAGGAAACTGACCTCTCCACCTGCCTGCAGAACAGGGAGGGCAGACAGAACCAGGGCAGGCTCTCCTTTATGGCTTAGCTCTGGACTCTGAAACCTGAGCAGTTTAGATGGTTTTGATGAATCTCCAGGTGTCAGTTGGGAGGAAAGCTGCACTACAAATTAAAAACAACATTGGTAAGATTTGGGGTAGGGGGTTCAGGAAGAATGTCAATTCCTTCCTGGTCAATTTTTGTTAGACCAGACCCTCAAACTTGAGGCTGCTAAGACAGTTCTGGGATAGAGAGGAGCATGCAGCAGGTGTGCAGGCAAAACACCAGGCTCGGTGGCCCTACCTGATGCAGAGATGGCTTGTGACTTGAGGAAGAGCTTTGAGAAGAGGAAGACTCAGCCACTCGTCTTCTAACAGGCTATTGACAACTACGTTATTCTGAGGACTTGACATGGCAGTCTCTCCTGAGTCAGTCATGTGCTCACGGGGAGGAGGGGGAGTTGAGCAGAGTCAAGGTGCATAGGAAAAGCAAAGGTGGGCGCACGTTGCTGACTGATGTTTTTCCAAAGGCATCTACCTTCCTTGTGCTCCCCCCACCCCCAAAGCCTGAGTACTGGAAGCTCTGGAACGGCCTGGGCAGCATTTCTCAAAGTGTGGTCTGTAGGCTACCCTTGGTGAAGTCACCTGCAGCCTCCTGGGATGCAGCCCTGCTGCTTTCTGTCTCCTCCTGCCCTGGGGGGCTTCTACCTAGATCCCAAGTAGCCATTTTCTTGCTTGTTAAGAGGTAGGGCCCTTGCCCCTAACACTCATGCCACACCTGACGAATCTGGATCTTTGCAGCTGGGCTGGGAATCTGCCTGGTTGACAAGCTCCCCGGGTGATTCCTATGAACCTTAGAATTCAGTTAGGTCCTGAGGTTTTGTCATCAGGAGTCAGGTAGGGGGAGCATGATGTGTAATCATTTAGTGACATCATTGATCTTGGGCAAAGCACTAAGGGCATCATGATTCTCTAAAAAGTTTCAAAAGACAAAGGACTGTCTCTCTCTCATTCACCAGAGCTGTTAGACCCCTACAATACTAAAAATGAGAGAGTCTTCAAAGTCACTGCGCTTTAATCTCTTGATTTTATAGGCTTGTGATGATCAATTTTATGTGTCAATTTGGCTGGGCCATGGTGCCCAGATAGTTGGTCAAACATTCTGGATGTTTCTGTGAAGGTGTTTTCAGACGAGATGTACATTTGAATCGGTAGAATGAGTAGAGCAGATGCTGCCTTGTACTGTGTGGGTGGGTCTCATCCAGTCAGCTGAAGGCCAGAACAGAACAAAAGACTGACCTCCCCCGAGCAAGAAGAAATCCTGCCAGGATGGGCTTTGGGCTGAGCTGCAATATCCGCTCCCTTCTGGGTCTCCAGTCTGTGGGCCCACCCTGCAGATTTTGGACCTACCAGCCTCCTGCATTGCATGAGCCCATCCCTTAAAATAAATCTCTTTCTATACATATCACATACTGCTGGTTCTGTTTCTCTGGAGAACTCTGCCTAATTCCAGGCCCAAAGAGTGCTGACACTGGGTCTAGATCCTAGGGCACCACAGAGATGTGGAAGTAATGGACACAGTCACAGTTCCCCTTATAGGGAGAGCACTAGCTTCTGCATGGGAAGGGCGAGCTGTGTGCATGTGTGTCGTGTGTGCACATGTGTGTGAGAGCATTTTCCTGCGAGCTGCTTGGAGGCTGGGGCCCACTTTTCTTATTCGTCTCTGTTGTCCCAGCCCTTAATACTAAATGGCAAATAGTAAATGTTTAGTGATGGATGGATGAGAAGTGAAAAATTTTGTGACTCTAAGTTACTTGGACACTTCTGGGGACTTTCCAAAGCTCCGGGCAGCAGAACACCTCCTAGGGTGGTGAGGAGGTTGTCCACAAGTCCTCTCTCTACTCCCCCCCCCACACTGAATATCCCTTCAAGTAGGGGTAGGCCAGGGTGGGGGGAAGGTTGCAGAGTCTCTGACTGGAGGAAGAGGTGGTGAGGAACCTGGAGTCAATTAAGTGGACACCAAAGCCTGGAGAGAAAGGGAGAGGAAACACCTCTCCATGGCTGCCACTATCAGGTACCTGTGTGTAGGCACTTGCATTGAATCTTCATGTCAAAGCAAGGGAGTCGATGGTAGAGCTTTTTTTAAAAAAAATGAAGAAAGGGTTAGAAATAGAGATGGGGGCTAGGGACAAGGGTCTTAAAACTTAGCCCTAACCCAGCAGAAAAAGAGGCCCTGGGAAGGAACACCTCACGTGCAGGGAAGAGAGAAAGATCTTTGAGTTCGTGCTAGTGGCCACCTCAATCACCTCTAGCCGGTGCCCAGAGCTTGTACACTGGGTCCCATGCAGCAGCAGAGTGGGTCCCCCGTGGCCTCTGGGATGAGATTTGCCCTCAGATACACAGACGGAGGGGGCCTTGTAAGCAGTCTGGGTTGACTTCAGTTATGGACTTCTGTTTTGGTCGTCAGAGCTCTGGACTAGTTGTACCCAGGACACCATGTGTGCCCTCACTCAAGCCTTGCACAGTGTGTGCATGCAGTGTGCAGGCTGTAGGGCTGAGAGTGGATTTGAGCTGCATGCTCCCATACCCCAGTGCTGCATGTATACGGCCTGTGCCTCCCCTAGGGTAGAGGAGGAATGGGGCTCCTGTCAGGTTCTTTCAGCTCTAGCTGGAAAAACTCTCCTTTAGACAGTTGAGTCCGTGGGCTGGGTTGGTTTCTCCAGGGCAGGGCTCTCTCAGATGCTGACCCATCTTTTGAGCCAACTGGATCTGCCTCCTAAATGGAGGCTCCTGCTCAGCCTGGCTGCATACTCGCCAAGCTCCTATTTTTAAAGTTGCTGCTCCTGCTCCTATCTGCCCCCTAACAAGTCTTGGACATTGCCTGTAAGCTGCTCCACCTCGCAGCACCCCAAGGCACATCCCCACTGTACCCCAGAACTCCTAAATATGGTTTGTCTTTATAAAATCATAACAGTTTCCACATATGCTATTGGTAACCAGTTGTCCACTAAGCTTTAGTTTTCCTAAGCAGTTGGGGCAAGTACTCATCTCCCAGGTCCCATGACGGCTTTCCATTCTCAGACGTCATTGTATTTTACCTCCCAGTTTTTCCACAGAAGAATCTGCAAGCCAACACAGGCAGGCACAGGAGCTGTGTGCCAGATGCGCTCACTTAAGGAGTGGATCGATTGGAAAAATTCAGATACATGCATAGAAAGTTGGTTGTTGACAGCAGAATGGAATTCTCCCCAGTCCCACTGAGTTAAGCATCAAGATACATATCTTTCCTGCCAGCATGGACTCTTCCAAGAAAGGAAACTTTGCATGGGGGATACAGGCTGGAAACTCCTTGAGGGAGGGACATCCTGACTCCCCATGAGATAAATATAGGTCCTGGGACAGTGTCACCCCCCTTTTCCTTCTGTGACAGCCTGTGCCCCTCCTTTCCAGCTTCCCTAACTCATCCTTCCCAGTGAGTCTGACCAGCACAGCTCAGGGCCTGCCTGACCACCCCAACTGGGTCCTTGGGGCCTGTTAGCATTCTGGGTGCATAGTGGGTACTCAAGAAATACTCTCTAATAGAAGAGTGCCCTTGGTGTGCCGGGTACTGAAAACTATTTTATGTACGTGCTCTTTTAATTTTTGTTTTTTTAGCCAAACACCGATCTTCGAGGTGGAAGTGCTATCATTTGCGTTTTACAGACGAGGGAGCCAAGTGGGGGAAATGAAGCTGGGATTTGAAGTCACATCTTCTAAAGCCAAGCATAAGGCTCTTTCATGCATCACACTGGCAACGTCCCTGCTCTTTTTGCCTGAAGAACTCTGTGAAAGAGGCTGCCTCGAGCCCCTTGACTCCTGTGGCTTGGGGGGGATGGGATGGCTGAGCTGATGGACAACAGCCCTTCCTGTAAGCCAGCCTGGGCTGCAGGGGCCACACTCCTGAAGTGGCACAGTGGGAGCCTGGGGCAGCTCCCTGAGAGGGCAGTCAGGTCTGGCTTGGGGCTCGAGGAATGACCTTCACTTGTAGGCTTCCGGAGTCTCTGCCAGCTTTGCAGGGGGGCCTGGCCTATAGAAGCTGGTCCAGGCTTGTCTGCAGGTGACTTTCCTCCGATGGCTGCTGCAGGGGCGGCCAAGCTCTCTTCCAGGCCCCGCTCATGTTGTCTGCCCAAGGAGGAGTGAAGAGCACTGGGAAGAGATGTGTGTTCCAGATGGAGTTTGCTGAGTGGAGGGAGCAACAGGCTGAGAGTCGAAAGCCTGGGCTTTGGGTTGGTCTTAAACAAGCAATGAAACCAGTTTCCCACGAGAAAATAAAGACACTGACGCTTCCTTCACAGGGTGGCTGTGAGAGTCAAATGAGGTGATGCACGGTGCTATAACAAAATGTCTTAGCAGAGATATGGTGTTGCAGGGCACCGGCTGCAAGACCAGGTCTCCACTGGGTTCAGTCCCAGATGAACCAGCAGTAGGGTTAATCCAGGTCCCACTAGAGAGATTGAGTTTTTCTCTAGCAATAAGCCCTAGCATGACCCAATGCAGGGTGTCTTTCCAAAGCTTGGGGAAAACACTTTAGTTGAACAAATCTCTGGGACAAACCAAGGATTTTTGGGTCGTGGAAGTCAACTGTTAAAACCTTGTGGTAATCTAAAGAGAACAGAAGAAGCATTTTCAGATGAGCCCCAGGTGATGGGGGCTCAGGCTCCACCAGGCAGGGCCCCAGCTGTCACAGCCATCCCTGAGGCAGTCCAACTGCAGGTCAGGAGAGCAATGCCCATGGGAGGCCTCCGAAAGATCTTGGACATTTGGATTTGCAATCACAGATGCCCCACGTGGCTTCTTGAGAGATGTTATCACAGCCATCTGAGCTACACTAAACCTAAAATGCTGGGGTAGAAACTATCAGCTTTCCATAGAGTCCTGGGATGGCACAACCAGTTGGACTGCAGTATAGGAATGCTCAGTGCCGTGGAACTGGACCCAGCTCACACACTGTAGAGTACTGCTTGCTACTTGCTTGCTATGTACAGATTTTGTTTCCCCAGAAACTTGAGAGAGCAGGAACAGGATGTTTTCCAGTACTCCTTTAGCACAGAGCACAATGTTGAGTGTATTGGAGGAGCCCAGGAAATGCGGCTCCTCTGACTAAGCCCTGAGCTGTCAGAGCCCCAGGCAGAGCAACTTGCCTCTATCACCACATCCCAACTTTCTGGATGAAGACTCAGGCCCGGAGATGTTAAGTGACCTTTCTGGGTTGCATGGTGATTACAGTGGTTCTTAACCTGGGGTGACTTTGTCCTCCAGAGGATATTTGGCAATGTCTGGAGACATTTTAGGTTATCCATGACCGGAGGGATAATACTGTATCCTACTGTGGAGGCCAGGGATGCTGGAAACATCCCACCGTGCACAGCACAGTCCCCCACAACCAAGAGCGATCTAGCCCCAAATGTCAATAGCGTTGAGGTGGAGAACCCTGGGTTAGCGTTAAAGAGAACAACATGTATAAAGGTATCTAGAGAAAGTGATAGCTCAGGTCTGAAGCAGGAATATGGAGTTAATGAAGGCAACGGTGGGAGATGAAGCTGGAAATGTAGGTGGGAGCCAGAGAGAGAAGGGTCTCATGCACGAAACAACAAAGCTTTGTCCGTAGACCACCAAGGTTTCCTGGGTTAGTTGAAGGGCCAGACCAGAGTGACTCCCAGTACAGTGCTCTTCCACCCTGCTGTGCTGCTTCCATGCCCCCACTGTTAGACAAAAATAGATGCACGGAAAACAGAACCATAGCAACCCAAAGCATGTCACCTTTCATTATCTACAGGAGAGAATCAGATCCTTTTGTGAGCCCATGAAGCCATGTAAATATTTCTATTGCTGATTTACCTACCACACCATGTTATAACTATGTATCTATAGATCAGCCTTCCTGTTAGCTTGTGAGCAGCTTGAGGACAGGAACCATGTTCAATCATCCTGTATCCCTCGGACCTTCCATAATTCCTGGAAACAACAGGTACATCAAGCGTGATGACTGAATGAATGAAACAATCAATTGGAGGGGGCAGGCCAACCTGCTGCAGAATTGTAAGGCTGGGGTGGGCTTACCCTGTTCTCCTTTTTCTGGTATACAAGAGATATACAATCATTGCAGAAAAAAATAAAAAAAAACTATAGACAATCCAAAAGAATAAAATAAAAATTATCCTACTCTATGATCTTCCGACCCAGTGATAAATACGTTTAACATTTCGGTGGATATCCTGCCACCCTTTCTAGGGCTGTATATTCTTAAGATTCATGTGCACATAGTTTTCTTTTGCATTAAAATAGGATCACACTATACATGTTGTCCTGTATCCTGCTTCTTCACTTAAAAATGTATTAGAAACAGTGCAAGGGAAGGCCAGGGGATTTGTCTTGAGGTTGTGTTTGCATAGCAATCACCCATTTTTATTGAGACTTCGTCTTTGAAGAGGGGCTAAATTGGTGTGAACATCTTTTCATGTCCATAAATATACTTCCACACCATAGCATTTAATGGTTGAAAACTGTGCGACCGTACAGTTGTGCCATAATGTATTAAACCAATCCTCAATTGTTGGAATTTGCATTACTTTTATATTTTTATTATGACAATAATGCTGCAGTAAATATCTTTTTAGAGAAATCTTTGCACACGTCCCTAATTTTTTCTTAGTTTGAATTTCTAGAATAGAAATTGCTGGAACAGAAAATGCATAATTTACAGCTTTTGAAGAGTATGATCACGTGGCTCTCCAGAAAGGTCGTAGCAACATACATACACATCAGCTGTGTATGGACAGTGCCATGTTAGCTCTTTTTTGAACGAAACCTGTCATGTAGGGCCCATGTAAACAGCAAGACAAGCTATTTCCATTCCATTCAAGGAGCTGTCTATATTATTTCAGCACAGTAGAGCTGTCATTTTATCGTCTACCAGATGTGTGTTCTCAGTTTTAGTACGATGAGCTATGCAGTTGTTTACATGCTTCTGAACACACGCATGAGGAAATACATGTCAAAGCACCTAGCACAGTGCCTGAAACACAGCAGAAACTCCACAAATGCCCCTGCCACCCATGCCCACAATTTGTGCTGTGGTTATAGCCCTTATCTTCCATTATCTGGATGGCTGTCTCCAGCCTCCTGTCCTGGAAGCCCATAAGCTAATCTACACATCTGCCAGAGTGATTCATCTAAAATGTAAAATGGAGCATGTCATTCCCTTGCTCAAACGTCTTCAGTTCCTCCCCACTGTCCATATGCTAAAGTCTAGACTCCTTGAGGCATAGAAGGCTCCGTGCCCTGCCTGAGAGCTGCAGCTTCATCTCCCACGCTCGCCCATGCTCCACTAGTGGGTCTCCCAGCTGGATTCATCCCTTTATTCCTCTGCGTCTTGGCACAGGGCTATTCTCTCTCCCTGAAACATGTGTGTTCCCTTCCTTACCTTGTTGTCTACTGAATTGTCTCCTGGAAAACCTACATTGACAGCCTTTCCTACCTACCCCATCCGAGCAATGCTATTCTCTGTATAGTCCCAGGAAATCTTCCCCAATCACGATTTATAGCACATCTCCCACTGCACTGTAAGTACTGTTTTCATGTGTGTCTCCCCAGGTAGACTGTTTAAAACCAGAACCTTGATTTACTTATGTCCATGGCCCTGACACCTGGCATCAAACTTAGCACACAGCAGGTGCTTAATAAATGCTTCCTGAATGAATGAAGTGATAATGTCCTTCCTCCCTCCCTCCCTTTCTCCCTTCCTTCCCTCTGTCCACCTGGAAGGCTCCATCCACAGCAGGAGTTATTATAACTCCTTCTCTTAGTCAAAAGGTGTTCCAGGTTCCATTAACTGATGACATGCCATAATACTCCCTTCTTAGGATCAAGCAGGATTGACTGAGCCACGTGCTTTGCCACCATCCATACACAACTAACAGAGAACGGACAGAACCAGGGTGAGGTGGGTGGCCAGAGGCAGAGCAAATGGGGGTACCAGGGGGTTGGGGGCAGCTGGGCTGGGGCACGGTGCGGGAAGAGGTAGGAAGGGATTAGGAGAGGGGAGAGGAACACAAAAGCACAGAGAGCGGTGGGCATGGAGGGATTCAGACTCAGCTGAAGGGAAACAGGGAGAGACTGCAGAAGAGGGAAGGAAATGAGGCAGCAACGCACACCCAAGCTGGTGTGGGCGTGTGAACCGCAATTGTGTAGGACCAGTGTCTCCTGCCGAGGACACCCGAAGAGTGTTGTGCAGGAGACAGCCTTAGCTTTTTACTCAACATAATTAATTACTTGTGGCTTTAAATAAAAAGCAGTTATTCACAGGGAAGCCTGACAGAGTTTCTTTTAACTTAATGTTTGCTGAACCATCCCTTCTATCTCCCTTACCTGATGTGGAACATATGCTGGGATCAGAGTGACAGAGAATAAATCACCAGATTTGCTTGGCTTCTTTGAAAAATGAATTTGGGGGCTGAGATTTCTCATCAGTATATATCTTCCTTGAGCAGAGTCCTGACAGGACATCAGGCTTGGGGGATGTCCCGTGCAGAAGGAAACAGCTCCCCAGAAGTGCCCAGATGCCCGCATCTGGCAACAGTTCTATCAGCTCAAAACACAGGCCAGGCCACCTGCGCTGGGCTGCAATCTCGGGAGCAGGATACAATTGTGGTCTTTACATGAATTCGACAAATACATGTTGAGCTTTTATTTATTTTTATTTTTATTTTTTTTGTCTTTTGTCTTTTTTCCGTGTCCGGCAACGGATCGCAACCCTCAGTGTTGCCCCCGTACCGGACCGGGGACTGGCAA
>NW_007737335.1:38320-54207 GCF_000696425.1 Galeopterus variegatus | reverse complement strand
GAGAGAGAGAGAGAGAGAGAGAGAGAGAGATATCTTTTAAGGAATTGGCTCACACGATTGTGGGATCTGGGCAAATCCAAAATCTGCTGGACAGGACAGCAGGGTGGAAATTCCAGCAGGAGTTGATGTTACAGTCCTGAATTCCAAGGCAGTCTGAAGCAGAAGTTCTTTTTCTCAAAAGGCTTTCAACCAGATGGATGATACCCAACCACATTAGGGAGGGTAATCAGCCCTGCTCAAAGTCTGCTGATTTAAATGTGAATCATATCTAAAAATACCTTCACGGCAATATCTAGACTGGTATTCGACCAAATGAATGGGCACCACAGCTTCACTGAGTTGACACATAAAATTGAGCATCGCAGGCCCTGAGTCATTTATTCAATCTCACTAATCCTCAGCTTTCTCATCTGTAAAATTAGGATATTATTCTACCTTCCTCAGAGGAATGTTGTGAAAATCAAATTAGATAAAAATGTAAATCACCTGACATAGCATCTGGCAGACCATAGGCACTTAATAAATGAAAGCTATGCTTGTTTTGTCTAAAAGTTATTCCTGAGATGGTCTCCTGGAGTCCAGTCCCCTCTCTTCCACATACCCCACCCTTTCTGTACTATAAGGGCCAGAAGTTCAAAAATCTACATTCCTGGACTCCCTTGCAGCTAGGGAGATTTAGGCTGGGATAAATTCAGGCAAGATTTGGAAGAAGGAAGTAAGCAGGACTGGGCAGATGTGGTTGCAGCAGCCAGATGTTAAGTTCAGTTATTGGTCACCAGTTTCATGGGTTCACACCATGCAAGTAGCAACAGCAATTGCCTAACCTCTGGCCTGCAGCTGTGGAGGTGTGACCTTGAACCATTAGCCTCAAGGCAACCCCTGACATCTATTCCTCCTATAAGCACCTAATTGCTTGTATCAAGTCTAATTGCTTGGGGCTTGAAATACATAGAGTGGTTTTTGCTTTCTGCCCTGAATCCTGACTACTATAGAAGACTTCACTGAAAGTGGCTTCATGATGCTCTCCTGTCTGCATATACTGACCTGGTTGAGAAAGGTTCCCTGGGTCCTCTTCAGCAGGCCCTGTCAGAGACAAGGCTCTGGGATTACAGCTGTCCTGATGAGCTAAAGAACAGAAAAGCATCAGCAACAGCCAGCCCAACACAGGACATTGTATTAACAGCTCTGGTGCTCTTGCTTTGGTTCAAAATCTCAGTGTAGGACAGTTTCATTAACTGGAATCTTTCATGAACATGATGTTCTGTCTCTGGATGGTGCTCAGCCCAGGGCTGGGTGTGTAGAGGGCCCAACCAGATTTTACTACACTGTAAAATTTATAGTTCTAAGCACTTGGAAACAATTAAAGGAATATCTCCTTTTAAAAACCCCACATTTCAGGGCCGGCCCGGTGGCGCACTGGATAAGTGCGCCGCTTGGGAAGCGCGGCGGCGCTCCCACCCGAGGGTTCGGATCCCACATACAGACCGGTTCCCGCTCACTGGCTGAGCGAGGCGCAGGAGTGACACCGAGGGTTGCAATCCCTTTGCCGGTCCCCGGTCCGGTGTGGGGGCAACACTGAGGGTTGCGATCCGTTGCTGGACATGGAAAAAGACAAAAGACAAAAAAAAAAAAAAAACAACCCCACATTTCTCAAGTAAAGACCACAAACTCTTCATCGTGTAGCCTCTTATCATACCCTCCCACTCTCCACTGCAGTCCAGTTTCAGGAGGGTGATAAGAAAAGGCAGTTTATAAAACAACCCCTAGTACTGGTAGGTGAAAACCACAGAGTCAATTTATTGGGCTGGTAGGTGCTGACTTCATAGTGAGCCTAAAGCTGAGCCCAAAGTTGAGAATTACGAAAACAGGGAGAGACACGTGGGCCAGAAAACATGAAGACAGGATATGACAGCAGCAGACAGGAATGGCTTATGGACAGAGAACACTTCCTTAGGATTTTAATAGCAATGGCTTTTACCTTTATCAAATGCCTACTGTGTGCAAATCACATATGATCTTACTTAATCCTCATGACAACCCTATGAGATAATATTACTAATCCCATTTTGCTTATGAGAAAACTGAAGTTTGGAGAGATTAAGAGGCTTCTTCCAGGACCCTAGTGGAAGCCTGACTGAAATCTAGAGTGGGAGTCCAGAGCCGGGCTTATAAGCAAAGTGCTATACTGTCAATTCTGAGATGCTCAGAGTTGTTATATCAAAGAAAGGGTGAAAACCAGTCTGGAAAATAATAAGTTTTGAAAATTCAGGGTTAATCAAAGTGAAACAGGTTGGACATTCTGTTTTGGGCTACAGGACTTCCCAGAGCCTTTAATATGATATTGTCCTTTTGAGTCTTCAAAAAGGGGAAAAATTATGCAGTGTTTCTAGAATACCTTTCAGCACCAAACACATTTCTTTGACAGCATCTGCAGGGTTTGGTATGCCTCACAATGAATTTTGGGAAATTCCCACTTAGTTGAACTCAGACCAAACTATGGCTTGTAGGTGTGGCTTGATTGAAGTGGGGTGTTGATTTTGTATCCTGCAACTTTACTGAAGTTGTTTATCAGCTCTAAGAATTTTTATGCTTTCCTATATACAGGATCATGTCATCTGCAAACAGGACAGTTTGACTTCATCTTTTCTAAAATGGATGCCCTTTATTTCTTTGTCTTGCCCGATTGCTCTGGCTAGTACTTCCAGTACTATGTTGAATAGGAGTGGTGAGAGTGGGCATCTTTGTCTCATTCCCATTCTCAAGAGAAAAGCTTTCAGCTTTTCACCATTCATGATGATATCAGCAGTGGGATTGTCATATATGGCTTTTATTATGTTGAGATACTTTCCTTCTATACCTAATTTGCTGAGAGTCTTTATCATCAAGGGATGTTGAA
Organism: Galeopterus variegatus; assembly: GCF_000696425.1. Lineage (NCBI taxonomy): Eukaryota > Metazoa > Chordata > Mammalia > Dermoptera > Cynocephalidae > Galeopterus > Galeopterus variegatus. Next base: position 51,311 of record NW_007737335.1, on the reverse strand, counting down.
TTTTGTCAAATGTTTTTTCTGCATCTATTGAGATAATCATATGGATTTTGTCCTTGATTTTGTTGATCTGGTATCACATTTATTGATTTGCATATGTTGAACCATCCTTGCATCTCTGCGATGAATCCCACTTAATCATGGTGTATAATTTTTTTGATGTGTTGCTGTATTCTGTTTGCTAATATTTTTTGAGGATTTTTGCATCTATGTTGATCAGGAATATTGGCCAGTAGTTTTCTTTTTTTGTTGAATCTTTATCTGACTTTGGTATCAGAGTGATACTGGTCTCATAGAATGATTTAGAGAGAATGGCCTCCTTTTTCTGCATCTATTGGGATGGCCATATGGTTTTCATTCTTGATTTTGTTGTTGTGGTGTATCACATTTATTGATTAGCATATGATGAACCATCCTTGCACCTTTGGGATGAATCCCATTGATCATGACAGTTAGTCTTTGTGATGTGCTGCTGTATTCTGTTTGCTAATACTTTGTTAAGGATTTTTGTGTCTGTATTTATAAAGGATATTGTCCTCTACTTTTCCTTTTTTGTTATATCTTTGTCTGGTTTTGGTACAGGGTGATTCTGGCCTCATAGAATGAGTTTGAGAGAATGTCCTTTGTTTCAATTTTTTGGAATAGTTTGAAAAGAATTGGTATTATTTCCTCTTTAAAGGTTTGATAGACTTTAGCAGTGAAGCCATCCAGTCCTGGGTTTTTTTTGTTGGAAGACTTCTGATTACTGCTTCAATCTCTTTGCTTATTATTGGTCTGTTCAGGTTTTCTGTTTCTTCTTGGTTCAGTCTTGGTAGTTTCCATGTGTCCAGAAATTTATCCATTTCCTCCAGGTTTTCAAATTTGTTGTTATATAGTTGGTAATAATAATCTCTAATGATTCTTTGTATTTCTGTGGTATTGATTGTTATCTCTCCTTTTTCATCTCTAATTTTTGTTATTTAGGTTTTCTCTCTTTTTTTTTCAGTAAGTCTGGCCAATGGTTTTTCTATTTTATTTATCTTCTCAAAATACCAACTTTTTGTTTGATTGATATTTTGTACTGTTTTTCGGGTTTCTTAGAGTTGATAAATGACTTTAGTAAAGTTGCAGATACAAAATCAACATGCAAGAATCAGTAGCATTTTTATATTCCAAAAACAAATTAGCAGAAAAATAAATCAAGGAAGCAAGCCCATTTACAATAGTCACACACAAAAAAAAATTACCTAGGAATCAACTTAACCAAGGAAGTGAAAGATCTCTACAATGAAAACTACAAATCTCTGTTGAAGGAAATTAAAGAGGACACAAAAAGATGTAAAGACATTCCTTGCTCATGGATTTGAAGAATCAGCTTTGTGAAAATGTCCATACTTCCCAAAGCAATCTACAGATTTAATGCAATCCCCATCAAAATACCAATGACACTCTTCACAGAAAAAGAACAAAAAGCAACCCTAATGTTCATACAGAACAACAAAAGACCCCAAATAGCCAAGGCAATCTTGAGCAAAAAAATAAAGCTGGAGGCATAACACTACCTGACTTCAAACTATACTACAAAGTTATAGTTACCAAAACAGCATGGTACTGGCATAAAAACAGATACTCAGACCAATGGAACAGAATAGGGAACCCAGAAATCAACCCACAAACCTACAGCCAATTCATCTTCAACAAAGGCAACAAGAACATACATTGGTGGAAAGACTGCATCTTCAATAAATGGTGCTGGGAAAACTGGATATCCATTTGTAGAAGAATGAAACTAGACCTGTATCTCTCACCATACACCAAAATCAGCTCAAAATGGACTAAAGATTTAAATATAACACCAGAAACTATAACGCTCCTAAAAGAAAATGCAGGGGAAACACTTCAGGAAGTAGGACTGGGCAAAGATTTTATAAGTATGATGCCCAAAGCACAGGCAACAAAAAGAAAAATAAACAAATGGAATTATATCAAACTACAAAGCTTCTGCACAGCAAAAGAAACAAGTAACAAAGCAAAAAGACAGCCCACAGAATGGGAGAAAATATTTGCAAACTATGCATCTGACAAAAGGATTAATACGCAGGATATACAAGGAACCCAAACAACTTAACAGTAAAAAATCAAATAACCAGATTTAAAAATGGGCAAAAGAAATGAATAGGCATTTCTCAAAGGAAAATATAAGAATGGGCAGCAGACACATGAAAAAATGCTCAACATCACTCAGCATCAGGGAAATGCAAATCAAAACCACATTAAGATACCATTTCACCCGAGTTAGACTGGCTATCATCAAAAAGACAGAGAAAATGAATGCTGGCAAGGATGTGGAGAAAAGGGAACCCTCTTACACTGTTGGTGGGATTATAAATTAGTGCAACTTCAGATAGAACTGTCATATGATCCAGCAATTCCACTGCTGGGAATATACCCAAAGGAATGGAAAGCATCATGGCAAAGAGATACCTGGACCCCCATGTTTATCACAGCTCTATTTACAATAGCCAAGAGTTGGAACAAACCTAAATGTCCATCATTGGACAACTGGATAAGGAAAATGTGGTATATATACACAATGGAATATTATTCTGCCATAAAAAAGAATAAAATATTGCCATTTGCAGCAACATGGATGAATTTAGAGAAAATCATATTAAGTGAAATAAACCAGGCACAGAAAGAGAAATACTGTATGTTCTCACTCATAAGTGGGAGCTAAAATAATAAACGTACAAATAAAAGAAAGAAAGAAAGATACAACATTCCCAATAATATATTGAACTTTCAAAAGGACAACTGGGGTTACTGAAAGGGGGAAGGGAGGGGAGAGGGAGAAATAGGTAAAGGGCCATGGATAGCAATGATAGTGTATATTATTGAATATAATAATTATTCTGATGCAAGCATCACATATTACACATGGGTGTTGATGTTCAACTCTGCACCCCACAGATATCTACAATTAACTTTGCTGCAATAAAAAGAAAAAAACAAAAAAGAAGTGGGGTGAATGTGTGGCTGAGATATGTTCACTACTGTCTGCTGTCCTGCCCCATGATTGTGGAGGAGAGCACGGTTACGTCTCGAAATTCTGGGCCACTGGTGACTCTAATCCATCCTCTTCAGGAATCCTTAAGCAGGTGAGAAAACTGGCAGTAATGGAAGAGAAGGAGCAAGGAAACAGACTGATAGAGAGACAGCGCCACTGAGAGATGGCCAGGGAGGATGAAGAGTCTTTAGTTTTCACACAGGATTTATGTAATTCCAATAACCTAAAAATGTGAGTCTTTAGTTTTCACACAGGATTTAAGTAATTCTAATAACCTAAAAATGTATTCTACATCCAATCTCAGACAAAATACCAAACTGAAATGGAAAGATATGTGTGTCCATCCGTGGACAGCTTTTCAATGCAGACGAGAATAAATACGTACACACAGTCAGTGAACAGACCACAAACTGGGAAGAGAAGTCTTGACACAAGTGGTCATCCTTTGGTGTGTTATGCCAAAGTGCTCATACTTTGTGTTTATTTTTACTTCCTATCCTTATGGTAGAAACATCTGCTATTTCTACACTGCTGCAGACAGTGCTTGATTCATATATTTGCAGGACCTAGTGCAAAGTGAAAATGCAGGGTTCCTTGTTCACAAAGCAGGAAAAAATGCCGTTACATGCATTAAAAATAGCTGTTTTCTTTCTTCTGTGGTCTCTCAACTTGTCTTGGTGTTTTTTATTTGCTATTTAAAGCATAACGAAGCAAGTAAAGAAAAAGTAACTAAAAGAAAGATAAAGGTTTTAATTATTAGCATGAATTTTGATGTTATGCCAGTTTTAAATGCAGATTATTAAATCAAGAGCTGAGCCCTTCTGAGCACAGGACTCTGTTGACTGCACAAGTCCCACGCCTATGAAGCTGGCCCTGGCTACAGAACAAGAAACACGCCTTTTGTTTTACAGTTTTCAAGCTGCTGATTTTATGCACTCCAGACCATACTATCAGGTGTCTGACATTTACAGTGTTTCTTCTGTGGGAAGTTATGGTACTTTTTGACCACCAGAATCCACCTTTCAAAGACTACAATGACCGCTTCGTTTGAGAGAGAAAGAGGAGTCAGCAAGATAAATGTTTCCCTTGCACTTCTTGAAGCTGTAAATATCACTGCTCATTGTGAGGAAATGTTCGCAGGGCCAGGTTGATAAACCAATCAGGTGGTGCCCCGGCGGCCTCGGGTGAAAGCATTTCATAAACTTGTTTGAAACTTGCCTGGTAGCTTTGGGGCAGAATGGACTGCACCAGGTGAGCGGCTGAGAAATGGTTTCCTTGGAGGAGAATAAAATACCACTCTTCCACCTGGGAAGGGCAGGGGAATTGGACATCACGAGGGAGAGCCATTTCTTTCTTTTTATTTTTTATTTTTTTCCTTTTTGTCTTTTTTCGTGTCCGGCAACGGATCGCAACCCTCAGTGTCACGCCCATACCGGACCGGGACTGGCAATGGGATCGCAACTCTCGGTGTTGAGCCCGCACCCCGCCCAGCCAGTGAGTGGGAACCGGTCTGTATGTGGGATCCGAACCCTCGGTGGGAGCGCCACCGGAGCCATTTCTTTCTAGAGGCTGTGCTGAGACAGACTTAAGTCTGCTTGTCTGCCTTGCACAGATGGATGTGTTTTCCTACCCAGAGCCAAGCATCTTGCTTGATACTGCTGTCTTAGCCCTTGTCTTGTCTAAGGTCATGCTTTGAGGCGAATATTATCATCCCCATTTTCCAGAGGAGGAAACCAAGGAAAAAAGAGATAAAGTTATAATCCTCCAGTAGTTAGTGGCAGAACTGGAACTAGAATCTAGTTTGCCCTTAAGGGAATGAGAACATATTTTGGTCAAAACTTAAAAAGAAATAAAGAAAGAAGAAATTCTTGGCTATGAAGCAGAGATGATTTTCTAATTTCTAATGGCTCCAAGGTCTGGTTCTGCAGATAATTCTAAACCAATGAGTCTGAATGTTTTGAGAAATGGCAGCATCATTATAATCAGGGTAAATTCCCAAGGAGACAACTATGATGGGAACAAATGCCTCACTTCGCTGCCTCTGCATTATTTTTAAGTCAGAGGATTTCTTACTCACACTTTGGATGCAGTTCTTTAGAACCCAGGATCTTGGCACTAGAATGAACCCTGAAGACCGTCTTCTTCAGCACCCTCATCCCAGGGAGGTGAGACTCAGCTCCAGAGATGAGGAGTAATTTGCTTGGGTTCAAATGGTGACTTTGTGCCAGAACTTTGACTAAAACCCAGGTGCTTGACAGTACAGTGGCTTCCCCAGCACACTGTGTCCTTCCCACTCTCCCCTCTCTCACTGACATAACATCTTCCTAAGAGTGAACATTTTTTGAGAACTTTCTGTCAGATACTTAAAGTGCATCATCTTGTTAAGCCTTGAGGGAAACTGTGGGTAAGGGATTATCATTCCCATATCACAGATAACAAAACCAAGGCCCAGAAAAAGTAAATAATTGAGCCAAGTTACAGACCTAGGAAATAGAGGCCCCAGGGTTTGAACCCAGGCCCGCCCACCTCCAGTCCCATGTGTGTAACAATACCCAACACTGTCTCCTTTTGTCCCAACTCCTTCTCCCTCTTCCTGTCTTGTCCCCATAGGAGCCAAGTCTACAGATTCCCAGAATAAAGCACATTCCATTTAAACCCCCCTCCCGCCAGCTAGTCACTTCCTGTCTTTTCGTGTTTATCAACACAAATAGTCTGTCTTCCTCGCACGTCTGTTTTGCTGGAGGCCTACCTTATTCCCTGGGAGCCCTGAGGAACAATGGCTTGTTGCCCAAGCCCTCTGGGGCCCCGCCCCCATCCGGGCCAGCTTCCTCAGCTTCCCCTCGCTCACATGTGCCCCCAGCAGAGATGACCAAGTGCGTCAATCACTTGTTTACTTGCTTTTCCTGCCTGGCCCCTGGGGTACTGTCGGCTGCTTCTTCCCTCTGGAGGTTCTCCTGAGGTGAGCTTTGATCTTAAGAGGGAAAGGGCAAGGGGAAGATGATGACAGATGCTGAGAGTGGGTCAGCACCTGACTCATTCTATGAAAGAAAAAAAGGCCCTCTCTTAAAGAAACCAGTGAGGATGCTGGTGGGAGCTGTGCATCCCTACAGCATGGAGGACTTCCTTTTCTCTGGGGCAGAGTGGCAAAAGGAATGAAAATTCCACAAGCCAGAAGCAAATCCTCCCAAACCTCTCTATACTTAGCTAACAGTATAATTCACTGAACATTAAACCAAAGTATATACCTTTCCACAAAAAGCCGGAGCTGCAGACCCCCATTGGAGGGAGATGTTTTTAGATGCATATCTTCCCTTGAACAAGGCTGCTTGTGGAGACAGCCCAGCTGCACTGTCTGATCTGTGAGCAGGCATGGGAACTTCTCTGGAATATTGCCCAAAATGTCACCCCATTAGAGAGTTACTTATTTGGGCTTCTGAAGACTTTATGGTCCTCAAAATCCATATTAATCTGAAAAAGTACCACTGGACAGGGACACATAAATATTAAAATAAATGTATAAGTCAGGGCCCTGGCAAGAAACAGAAGATAAACTCAAAGGGGTTTAACTGAAGATAATTTAATAAGGGACTGTTTATAGGGGTGCGAAGGGGTGGGGGTTAAGAGAACCAGCAAGGGATGGTGAGGCAGGGAGCTAGAAGGGAAGAAATGCCCTTGACTTCTCTCCTCTCCTGCCCTCCAATCCCCTGTCAGTGCCTCCCATTGGCAGAACCCAGCTAAATATCAAAGAACAGAGGACCCCGGGTAATGTAGTCCATAGAAGCCAGATTGTGGGACACAAAGCAAGGCAGAAAGGGCATAGAAAGGACCCACATAAGCAAAGGGAGAATACGCAGCCACACACCCTCTCTCTAAGAGGTTAGGGGATGGTTCTTAATTACTTTTCTCTGCAGAGCTGCCCTACATGGACTTCATTACAATGGATTCTAACCACTGTGAAACCCATTAAGCTGGTCTAAAAATCCTCAGCCTTGTGTTGCTGGCTGGGTATTTTATTTTTATTTCTCCTGCTGCCTCCTGATTAGGACTCTTAAAGAGGAAGAACCTTTGTACCCCTTTTCTTATTTCCCTCTCTTCAAGCCTCAGACAGTACATGTGAACATATGATCTCATTATTTCACAAGTTGCTTTGCTTTGGTGTCTCCTTGGTATGTAAATTGTAATATTTAGTGTATCATATGTACAGAAGAGTATCTTAAATATATGTAAAGTTGAAAATACAGTACATTTAATACCTGCATACTTTCCACAAAAGTTAATAGAGCATTAACCATACCTTATAAGTCCTCTAAATGCCCCTCTCTAAACAAAACCTCCAACCTCCTCCCCAGAGGTAACCACTATCTTGACTTTTGTACTAATCATTATTTTGATTTTCTTTATACTTTTACCACCTAGGCATACATTCCAAATGATGTATGCTGATTGCATAAAAGCACAAATCCAGCTGAGAATGAAAGGGCAAAGTTGCCCTTTCTGAAAAAGGTGCCCAGGAGAGAGAGAAGCTGAGCAGAGTCTCCAGGTAATCTGGTTTCAGCTTCCTTATGAGTTCACAAGAGCCCCAATCTGGGGAAATAAAAGTGTTGTTTAGATCTTGTGTTTCTCTATTGTTTTTTTGCCTAGATGTTCTGTCCAATGTTGAGAGTGGGGTGCTTAGGTCCCCTGCTATTATGGTATGATCTCTAGATCTCTAAAGCTGATCTTTAGAACTCTAAAGCAGGCCAAAGCAGAAAAAGTAGCAACCTCATCAGAAATGATTAAGGCAAGTCAAATACAGATAGTCTCTGCCAGATACACCCAGGAATTCTGTCCCTGGGTTAAAAAAAATAAAACACGAATCAGTACCAGTGGGGATCTTGGTGATGACTGCTCTCAATGTATCTGTTTCCTGAAATGCTCTGCTCTAATCTTGACTGGTTGTCCTCCATGCCTGGTCGACAGCTATCATACCATTTACCATCCTCATGGACATCCTCTCGCCCCTCACTGGTGTTGGAACTCACGTTTTCTGTATTCAATGTCCTTCTCTTTCTTGTTTACTATCTTATTTTTATGGAGTACTTCCTTTAGCAATTTCCAGAGGAAGGGTGCATGGGGAAAGAAATTTGTTGGGACTATGTAGGTCTAGAAATGTTTTTTATTCTATAGTACTTGATTTATACTTGGGGCAGGTATAGATGGGGGTTCATGTTTCCATGAGTATTTTGAGGGCATTTCTCCATCATCTTCTTTTGTTGAGAAATCTGAAGCCAATCTGATTCCAGATCCTTGATATACTCTCTGTTAGCTTACAGATTTTTTTTTCTTTGTCCCCCCTGGTCTGAATTTTCACAATAGCTTACGTGCCTCATGAGTTTTCTTCTTCCTTTTACTTATTAGGTGGGTCCTTTCAATCTACTCTGGGAAATTTCTTGCATTATTTCTGTAATAATTTTCTTTCCTTCCCCATTTTGTCTGTTCTCTCTTTTTAGAATTTCCACTATTCTAATGTTGGACCTTCATGATTGGTCCTCTATTATTTTTCATCTGTTTTCTCTTAGTTACCTTCTATATATGTTTGCTCCTGAGGGGAGGGGAAGTTGGAAATTAGATGAAATTTCCTCAGTATTATCTTCCTTTTCAGTTAGAGTTTTTTATTTCCCTTATCAGGTTTCTTATTTTCAAGAGCTTTTCAAGTTCCTTCAATGTTCTTCTTTTTTTTTAAATAGCATCCTGTTCTTGTTTCATAAAAGTTCTTCTTTTACTTCTCCTTGAGTATTATTTATATTGTTATTTCCCTTATCAGGTTTCTTATTTTCAAGAGCTTTTCAAGTTCCTTCAATGTTCTTCTTCTTTTTTTTTAATAGCATCCTGTTCTTGTTTCATAAAAGTTCTTCTTTTACTTCTCCTTGAGTATTATTTATATTAGGGAAATTTTATTTCCCTGAGTAGTTTTTGTTTCTGTCAAATTGATTTCTTCTTCGTTTTTTTAAACATTTCTTTCTCCCATGTTAGAACTTTTCTTTAGATATAAAACTTGGCTGTATGCTTGTGATAATGAATGGAAAGCTTAAAAAAACTAACTGGAAGATCTGAATAGATGGGTGAGGCCTTTCAACTTTGAGCTTCGAAGTAGGGTTATCTGACTGGGCTATTTGTTGGAAAGACACCCAATATCTTTAGGCATTTATTCTTCAGATGGTCAGATTACCCAAGGAATAGCCTTCCAGTATCTTGCCATGAGGTAAAGTGTCTAGATGCTAATGTACTGGGAGAAAAGTGTGGAAATGACATAAGCATTATAACTCAGAGTCAGTTCTATTCCAGAGTGCTGTTTCTAATGAAGGCCCCAAGAATGGGAGGTGGAAAGGGCACTGTCAGTCCATCCCTATAGACCCGTTGCCAACTTGTTATACACCAGGCTTGCCCTTGTTGTAGTAGAAAGCTGAGCATCCAGACGATGGAGCAGGAAATAACGAGTAAGAATTTGCTGACTATTTGCCTTATTTTGCAACACGTAGTAGATGCATGTGCTTGAGCTCATTTAGTCCTCACAAGAGGCCTGCACAGTAGACAGTGGGGAATTATTGAAAGTCTGTCCTACTTTTTTTCATTTTGCTGATAAGTAAACAATGGCCAAAGAGATTAAATTAACTCACCCAAAGTCAGATAGCTATTAAGTGTGAGAGTTAGGATTCACAATCAGTCTATTCAATTCCAATGGTATTTATTATTATTTTATTTAAATGATATTATTTTCTGAGTAAAGAAATTCATGTTTATTATAGATACTTTAGAAAATATATAAAATCCCAAATAAATTTTTAACAAACAAGTATAAGGCCATGAAAACACTGTATAATATTCTGCCATCACAATGCACCATAATTTACAATTTATAACGATAATTTATCATTTATTTGATTCTCCCCTAGTTTAGGCCATTAAGGTTGCTAAGTCTATGTTCTTTCCACTACATGGCATCAGTCAAGTACAGCAGGCCTAGGCAGGAAGGAGAAGGTCCTAGGCAGGTGCCCAGGTAGAGGTAGAGAGCTGCTGCTTAAAGTGGATTCAGGTGGATACTGTTCAGTACCCTGGAGAGCTCCACGGTAACAACGTTCTGTTAGGGACTCAGCAGAACACTCTGGAAGCTCTTTAGGGTTCTGAACTGTTTCCCCAGAATAAAATGTTAAAAGAGACCATATACAACTGGGATTTGGGGGGTTGGGATGATCTCTTTGTTCCTGAGGGATTCATCCTCACCACTCCCCAGTTCAGAGAGCTTTATTATTCTTACCACTATGCCTTTTTTCTTTTTGTCCCCTCAGTTGGGAATATCTGGCTATTTTCTACTCATCCTCTAATGTTCCATTTAACCATTAATCTCTCTAATAAGTTTTCTGAGTTCTCTCTACCTTCACCCTCAATGACTTTCTCCCTTCATTCCTCTGCATCTCTCTCTATCATATGTGCCACACTACATTATAATTGTCTGTCTGTCCTCCAAATTAGACTATGAGTTCCTGAGGGAGGGACTGAGTCTCAGTTATCTTTGGTCCTAGTTAGTACTCAATAAATAATATTAAAAATTCACATAAATGAGTGAATTTTTCTGTTGGCAATGGGGAGCTCTTGAAGGTGGTCAACTAGGGGCAATTTTTGCTCCCTAAGGGACATTTATCAATGTCTAAAAATAATTTTTGGTTTTGCAACTCAGGGAAAGAGTACTCTTGGCATTTAGTAGAGACCATGGATGCTTCTAAACAATACATGAAATACTTACATGAAATCCTCCACAACAAAGAATTAACTGACCCAAAATGTTATTTGTGCCAAGACTGGTAAACTCTGTTTTAGAATAATAAAATGGATTTAGTCAAACTCTTCTTCAATCAATTTAAGAATCTTCAGACAGCAATGAATCCAATTGGCTCATTTACAAATGTGAAAACTGAGACAGTTGGTTGTAGGACCAGGGAAAGAATTTGTTCTATGGCGACCTTTCCACACAATTGCAAAGGGCTGACATTATTGTTTAGCCATCCACTACTCTGAGTGGCATAGAAATAGAATGATTTTCTTAATGCACATTATCCTGGGTTCATCAATCAGTTTTGGAGGACAAGGATTAGACTGTCGAGACTATGGCGACCTTTCCACACAATTGCAAAGGGCTGACATTATTGTTTAGCCATCCACTACTCTGAATGGCATAGATATAGAATGATTTTCTTAATGCACATTATCCTGGGTTCATCAATCAGTTTTGGAGGACAAGGATTAGACTGTCGAGACTAGAGAAGAAATTTTGGAGTCACAGAACAGGCACAGCCAGCTTCTCCCCTGCCCCCATCCCCAAATCAGCCTCCCTTTTCTAGAAAGAAACACTACAAAAGCACTGAGTGAGAATTCTCTCAGTGTCTCATTTCCAAACAATTCAATCTGCTCTGGGAAATGAGAGATGGAATTCCATGGAAGAGGGGATTATTTTAAATCACTCTGCATTAAAACAAATTAAAGCTCTGGAGGGCCCAGCCTGTCTCACTCTAATTGCTACAGACCTAGGCAATCCAGTATGATTCTCCTCCTATCATCAAATAATAGCATTTGGGGGGATAAACTCAATCTCCAAGGGAAGCTTTGAACCAAACCAAATGTAATGGTTATCTCTCTCTTTGACTGGCTCGGATTTAGAATGCTTCTGAACTCAAAGAATGTCGACCATATCTCTCATGAGTCAAACCTGCCATTTTCCCAGCAGTAATCATGCGCCCGGACTTCTCCCATTCAGCTCTGCTGAGTTAGAAAAACCAAATATTCAGGTACAAGACAAAGTGAATCCACAAAGGAAGGAAATGCAGGAAAAGCGGTACTGTGTGTTATCTTAAATAAAAGTGCCTTCCAATAAATTTGGTAAATTGTCTTCAAGGGAATCAGCTGAATGTGTTAATCACTTATTGTATATCATAACTGTCTGGCACATACATGATTAGCTGGAAAGAATATTTGTAGGCCCATTGAGGCTCTGAAATGATGCAGAGGGGATGCTAATTTCTGCAAAAGGAGCTCAGCCTTCTCTGATAAAGTTTCCCTTGGAGCACCAAAGGCAGTATCTGTATTGATGGCTATTGGCATAAGAATGTAAAGGGGGTGCAGGGACAGAAAAAGAAAATAGACAGCAGGCCCCAACAAGGAAATGCTCTCTGTCTCTCCACCTCTATTCCTTGTCCTTTATCTCTCTTTCACACATGCATGCGTACACACACACACACACACACGCACGCACACAGGGAGACGTAGTTTAACAACTTAGGATTTGGGTTTAAATATATCTAGGTTTAAAACCCACTTCTATTCTTTCTCCAAGCTTTGGCCTCTTCATCTATAAATTGGGATCAATAATGTTAATATCCCCAGCTATCAAGGGGGTTTACATGAGATAATGTATATAAAGTGCAGGGTTCATAAAGGCACTAAATAAATCTTCTACTATCACCATAGGGCTCAGTCCCTGCCTGGGTAATTTTCTAAAGACAGAAAGCTTGATCCAGGGGATTAGTGAGTTAAGCATCATGAGTGATAGGTGGCCACACCTAAGAAGAAATCTCATCAGGGGTCCACCTAAAGTATTCAGGTCTAACGATTTTCTAAACTTCTTTAGAAGATGCACAGTGGTTGGGTTTGTGGTTAACCAAAGCTTTGAATTACTCAGCTCTGTATTTAAGCTTCTAGAGAATGGATTTGTCACTGGGCAGGCTTAGAGAAGGTCCAAGCCCTGCACGATGAGACCCAAATTTCATGATTTCATCTCCTACCACCCACCACCAGACACTCAAGTGTCTCCCAATATACTTTGAACTTTTCTAATTTTCATCTCATCTTCCTTTCCAATCTGCAATGATCTCAGCTTCACTGGTAGAAGCAGTATAACCTGGTGGCTAAGAGGCTGGC
>NW_007737335.1:11955-37969 GCF_000696425.1 Galeopterus variegatus | reverse complement strand
ATCTGCAATGATCTCAGCTTCACTGGTAGAAGCAGTATAACCTGGTGGCTAAGAGGCTGGCCTTGGAATTAAGGCGGGCTGGAATTCTGGTGTGGTTGTGAGCCAACTGGCACTATTCTGGTCAACACCCTAAGGATGGCAGAGCAACAGGTGGCAGACAGAAGGGGCCTGGGTCATTGCCTAGTGGCACTCTGATGTGAAATGACCATTGTGATACAGGTGAGAAGGGTTGCAGCAGAGGATGCACTTGGTGCTGGGAGAGCGTATCTGAGGGAACCAAACCCTGGCTGGGGAGCAAGGCCTGAGAGACTCCCTAGAGGAGATGTTTAGGCCAAGTATGTGAGATGAGCGGCACTTAGCCAGGTGAGGAAGTGAGAAAAGGATGCCCCATAATAAATGAAAAAGTGTGGGCAAAGCTACAGAGGCAGGAAACAACTTGGGATGCTTGGGAAACTGTAGTTTAGCAATGCTAAAGAGTGGAGCATGAATAGGCAGTGGGAAGTAATGAGGCAGGGCTTGGGGTGGGGTTTGTGTGGAAAAGGAGGAGTGTCGTGCCATGATGAATGCTCCAATCAGAAAACCTCTCACCATGAAACCCTTTCCATGGAATGCTACCACCATAGAACCCTTCACCACAAAACCCCTTACCAAAGAGCCCCCAACATGGAACCCCTCACCAGGAAGCCCCTCGCCACAGAGCCCCCCACCATAAAACTCTCACTATGGAATCTCCCACCATGGACACACACAATGGACACCCCCCTCACCCATCATGGAATCCCTAGCCATGGAACCTTCCATGTTTTTAGTAGCTCTGGGTGAAGGAGGAGACTGAAAGCCAAAGATAAGTGCTATATGGGCCCCTTCCCAACCCCCGACCCCTACCCCCAGCTATTAGCTTCCTAATAGAGCTCTCAGATTCATAACTGGGCTCAGTCCATTGTCCCTACCAGCTGGATTTCTTTTGAGGCAGACAAGAATCTCCAGTGGCTCCTACAGGCTGTGGGAGGTTGGCTGATCCTCAGTACTCCCTCAAAGCAACATCAATGACTGAGAAAATTTAACCCAAGTCTATTAAGGTTATGTGAGAAAGGTTTGCTATGGTTCAAACGAACCCTTGAGAGTGATGGGAATCAGGAAGAAGCAGGAGCACAAGTCATCCAGATGGGTTTTTTAATAGGGAAACAATTTCAACTATCTCAGATGAATAGTATCTTCCCTAGTCTAAAAACTTTCAACATACTAATTCTCCACATGCACTCCAATTTCTCTGGGTTAGGAAGGTCTTTCCCTCTCTCTGCTTCTTCTCAGGGCTTTGGCCATCCACTGAGTTTGGACCATGCTGGTTTCACTCTCTTGGCTGCCCGTGTTGAGAAGGGGGCTACAATAAGTCAGCTACTGCTAGCACTCCCCATGAGCTCACCTCATCCTTTGAGGTATTATCCCCATTTACAGATAAAGAAACAGGGACAAGTGCTTTGCCCAGCACAAAATAAAAATTAAAAGCTATTTATTTATTTTCTTAAGTGTACAGCTTGATGGCTTATCACAAAGACAGTACTCATTGAACCACCATTTAATTAAAAAAACAGAACTTTGTAACCACCATCCCCCCGCCATCAATAACTCCTCCCTCCCAGCCTCTCTGAAGCCAGGTCTTCTGGTCCCAAATTTCTGCTCTGTCCCCTACTCCATACCACTTGCCTCAGCCTCTCTCTTTACAGAAAAGGAAATAGAACAATAAAGAGAATGAGTGACTTTCTACAATTGTACAGACAATGTCAAAGCTCGGACCTGAATCCATGGGTTCAAAGCCCCCTGTATCTTGGTTGATTTCCTCCTCTCAGCTTACCTAAGTCCGATCCATCTTTCAAGGCCAAACAAACACCATGCTCTTCCTTGGACTCTTTTAAACCACCCCTGCCTCACTGATCTCTTCCTCTGCCTGGTAAGTTCCTGCCCTGTCTGTTCCACCAACAGGACAATTGGCAATAGTTTCTGGCATATTTGTCACCTCACATTCTTATTCCATCTTCCATATGATTTTGTAATATGGAAGCTCAGGGATCATGGTAAGTTCCTGCCCTGTCTGTTCCACCAACAGGACAATTGGCAGTAGTTTCTGGCATATTTGTCACCTCACATTCTTATTCCATCTTCCATATGATTTTGTAATATGGAAGCTCAGGGATCATAACTTACACCTGTCTGTCTTCCCAGACCTTGAAAGTGGTCTGCACTGAGAAAGACACAGAAGAGTGGATTCCTGGGCTCTGGAGTCAGATTTCCTGGGTTCAGATCCTGGCCCTGCTAGTTGCTTGCTGTGTGACACTGAACTGTGTGATCTCTAAGTGCCTTACCAAAGGGTTCTTGAGAAAATTACGGTACATAATAATTTTCGAGTGGGTCGCACAGTACCTGGTACACATTAATCAACCACAAACAGCGGCTATTACAGGAGCCCAACAAGTACTTATTGTTGATGAATGACTCAATTGGCCCTCAAGGTTAAGAAAATTTTTTTAAATTATGAACTCAAAGACAGAAAATCTTTCCACCGGAAACGAGTCTAGAAAGCAAAGTCTTCCACACAAGTTGGAAGGAGGCCAAAGGATGGGAAGGAATCACCTCACTTCCTCTCCATCACGTCCACCTTGCCACATACTGCAGTAATGACTTCCCAGTGTGCAGAATGTTGAAATGACAGCCAAGCAGGCAACAGAATGGAGTCAGGAGCCCAGGCTATCGGGCAGCATTCCTGAAGCTAAGTCACAGAAGGGGACAGCTTGGCCTCTAAGCCTCAGCAGCAGCTAATGCTGTTAGGATGAAAGATGGGTCCATTTGGGCCCTAAACACTGGTGCTTAGGTAAGACTCTAGAAGGTCAGTGGCTAGAGAGAAATGCAAAGGCTGAAGAATGAGTTTCCAGGGAGGTGGCTGAGCTGTCAATTTTGCCAAGAGTCAGGAAATATACTGCTCTGGGTGCATGTGCATATATTTTAGCAAAATGGCCCATTATTCTGAGGACTTTAAAGGGCAAAAGCTTGCCTTCCTTCCAATTTTATTCCCACACATAACCATGGAGGAGCAGGCTCCTCTGAAACATACATGTCTATTACTTTATGAGCATTGTCAACTTGCAAGTAGATTCTTCTCCAAATATCTTCAGGTAGTTTTAAGGAGGATTTTGGGATGAGATTTAAACATAGATCACCTTCGTCGCAATCCTGTGAGCTTTGTCTGATCATCTGTCCTGCAAGCCACAAGAGGCATTTCTCTGAGCATCAGAGCTAAGCACAATAGAACTCAGACATGAGGCAAGACAGGTGGGCAGGAAACTGTCACAACCTGAGATGTTGGAAGCTAAAAGGAGTTAAGGAAATGCAGAAGAGGGCAATGAAGAAGCTTCAGATAAAGGGATTGAGCAGAACAAACTGGGAAAAACAGCGAAAACTGCTAGGTTCTTTTGGAACACAAGATCCCTGAAGTTGAGGGGTTACAAAAAGGCAAAAGCTCAAACCAGTAGTAGCTTCAAGCTAAAGCAGTTGTGACCACCAAGCCCAGAGTAAATGGAGGCAGGCAAGTCATGAAGCAATACCTTCTATGCAATTGCAAAAGATAACACTATAAAGAATCAAACTATTGCCAGAAATATTTACTGTCTATAGCAACGCCCAGGAATTGCATAACCTCATTAGTTTTCCCTCTCTGGGCCTCAGTTCCCCCACATTTAAGGCTGAAGAAGTTGTACTACTCCCCATCCTGAGTAGGTGCCTCTCCCCTGCTCCTTCAGACACCTGTGTTACAATGGTCTATTAACAAGTCTCCTCCCCAACTAGACCTTGGACTCCTAAGGGCTGGGACTATATTTTACTCATCTCCGCATCCTCATGGTTTGGCCCAAGGCCTGGCATATAGCAGATGTTTGATCAACATTTGCTGACTAATTAGTCTCTAAAGTCCTTGGAAAACAGAATCATAGAATGAATGGATCAGTCATTCTAGGGCTCTGACCTCCACACAGCTCAACATAAAGTGTGGACCAAATCACCTTCCCAGAAGCAATCCTGAACAGGCTGCCTCAGGTGAAGCTCTGTGGCCCTCCCATTCCCTTCCTTTCTCTTAGCTTCTTTATTACTCTCTCCAATATTCTTCTCCTGGGACAGTTACAGTCTAAAGCCCTGTTTTGCTTGCTTCAAACTTTAAAATAGGGGTCCTGTAAGTGTGAAATACCAACCAACCCCTAGTTTACTTCCCTTTCTGCAAGCACGGCCATAGGCCTTGCCTAGCTCTTGCATACCTCTTAGCTTAGATTCTCTCGGGAAAAGATCCTGAGATAAAAATTGTAATGCAAGAGGTTTACCGGGGAAGTGATTCCAGGGAGCACTGACAGGGTAGCATGGAAGTGAGATAGAAAAGGGAAGAGAGGTGGTATAGGGTGTGTTAATGATCAAATACTGCTGTGGGTAACTGAGGCTCATGAGAAGTGAGGGAGCTGGGGTATTTATCCAGCAATTCCCATGCAAATTTGGTTGAAGGCTATTTCAGGGGTGAGGAGGAATAATCCCCCACAGTATTAGTCTGCTTCATGTACTAGTTGAACACAATCCTGCAGGAGAGAAAGCCCCCAGGTGCTTGCAGAAACAAGCCATCAGCATGTCCAGCAATAGTGAGATCTGGGGTGATTGGGCAGTGGCACCCACAACTTATGCACCACATCCCTAGCCTGATGCCCCAGTCTTCCATTCTGTCCTCCTAGATTACTCTACTTGGATGGAAATATAAAGTTCTCCAGTTGGAAGGGATTTAGTAATCATCTAGGTTAACCAAATCTCTCTTCAGCTCTGAAATCCCCTCTACAACATCCCCATGGGTTAGTCTGCCTCTGCTTAAATCCTGCTAATGTCAGGGAACTCACTGCTCTGTAAGGCAGCACATTATGGTGCTGGAATAAATGAGATGCCGAAAAAAAATCCTTTTTTTTTTTTTTTGGATTACATATTTGTCACCTTGTAATTTCCAACTCAGTTTTGTCCCTTGGAGCCCCACAGAATGATTCTCCTCCCCCATTCACAGCAGCACTTCTAATAGAGTTTCCCAAACAAACTGGTATGTTTTCACTGTGACTCTTCTCTGGCCCAAATTATCCACTGCATTTATCATTCTTACTACCATATGGTCTCTAGACCAGTGGTTCTCAACCAAGGGCAAATATGTCTCCCAGGAGACGTTTGGCACTGTCTGGAGACAATTTTGGTTGTTACAACTAGGGGGCAGTGCTACTGGCAACTACTGGGTGGTGGCCATGGATGCTGCTAAGAATCCTGCAAGACACAGGACAGCCTTCACAGCAAAGAATCATCTGGCCCCAAATGTCAAAAGTGCTGAGGCTGGGCCGGCCTGGTGGCGCACTGGATAGTGCGCCACTTGGGACTGCGGTGGCGCTCCCGCCGAGGGTTCGGATCCCATGTAGAGACCGGTTCCCGCTCACTGGCTGAGCGTGATGCGGGCACAACACCGAGGGTTGCGATCCTGTTGCCGGTCCCCAGTACGGGCGCGACACCGAGGGTTGTGATCCCGTCACCGGTCAGTAAAAAAGACAAAAAGGAAAAAAAATAAAAAATTTTTAAAAAATTTTTTTTTAATTTTTTTAAAAAGTGCTGAGGCTGAGAAATGCCGCTCTAGAGACATAATTATCCTGGCCACTTCCCCTGGACATTCTATGATTCGTCACATAAAGCACAATGTTCAGAACTTGACACATGGAACCTGCAGAGATAGGATTGAAGAGACCATAAGATCCTTTCTCACTATGACAATGGGATTCATTGTAGCAGCTAAAACATCGACCATATACCCCTCCTCCTACCCAGTCTGTGGTCAGGGAAAAGCTCCAAGTCCTATTGGAAAAAAATTGTTCTCAAGCTAGTGATTAAGAAACAAAACAAAGATACACAAATTATGAATGCAAATCTAGAAGGAGGGAGAGTGCCCTCTGAGCATCTCCACAATGCTTTAATTATAGTAAATGGAATCAAGTTCATTTGTTTATTTTTTTACCATAGACACAATTATAGATCTTTTCTACCAAATTTTTGCCACCTGAATATATCATAAATTGCCTTTTATATTTTCATCAACACACTCCTAAAAATATCAGATAGGACATACTGATGTTGATCCATTTTTTAACACCTTTGGGGTAAGGTTGAGTTGACCAGCTATGAATCGACTTAATTGTACCTTACATTTATTTATCTGACCCAAGAAAACACCAGGTCCAGATGGTTTTATTACTAAGTCCTATCAAACATTCAAAAAGCAGCTAATTCCTATTTATTCAAACTGTTCTAAAAAATGGGGGGGGAGGCATGCTTCAATTTATTTCATAAAGCTATAATCCTAAAACCCAAACCTTTTGAGGGAAGTACATGGAAATAAAATTATGGGAAAATCTTGTTAATGAACATAGATGCAAAATTCCTAAAAAATTATCAAACTGAATAGAGCTTTGAATTTCATATTTTTTAAAGAGATTGAGTTTTGTTTATTCCAGGAATGGAGGATGGATTAACAGAAACTCTATTAATGTAATTCACCAATTAACAGATTGAAATGGGAAGGAGTCAGAAATGGAAACAGAGGAACACAGGGGGCTTTGAAAGAAATGTTCTTTTTCTTGAATAGTGGGTATCGGGAGCCGGTCTGTACGTGGGATCCGAACCCTCGGACGGGAGCGCTGCAGCGCTTCCCAAGCGAGCGCACTATCCAGTGTGCCACCGGGCCGGCCCAAAGTTTTTTGTAATAAAATAATTAATTAAATTCACACATTAAGTACATTTTTAGGAACCTTCTTATTTACTAGTCTCATAATCCTATCCAAAGAGGAAATGAAGTTGATTTGGCAGGAGCCATTCTTCATGATCACCCTTTCATCTTTCCTTTTTTCCATTCTTTCAACCTTCCAAAAAGGATTTAAAGAGGTTTACAAAGCACTAGACAAAATAAATTCATAATAAAAAAGAAAACAAAGCAAAGGCAAAATAAGGTTACCAAAGCAAAACAGAGCAGAAACGACATTAGCACTTGGCTGGATATTTTGTTTGCCTCTTCTGATCTCCTTTCCCTCATTCTCCACCCGTTCTATGCTCCCTTAAGGGCTCCCTTGTCTCCAGGCTTCGCCTATAGCTACAGGTGTCACTGTGTTCTGATAACCACTCAGTCCTCCTGCTGCTTTAGGCCTAGAGGCTGGTAACATTTCCTGTGAACCATCCCCTTGCTGGCTCCCTTAGTCCCGCCACACCCGTGTAACAAACTCCCTCACTAAACTCTCCTTACTTGACCCTTTTGAAGGTGCCACATTCCCCACCAGGGACCCTGATTGCAACAGCCTGCAAATCCCATGTCTTAATTCTGTATACCAGCTAGATGTGGGCAAGAAATAACAGCTCGATATCCTCCCATAGCTTCCCACTGCACTTAGAATACACGACAAAGTCTAAACCATGGCCTACAGGGCTTCACATGATCTGGCCCTTGGCTTCTTTATTTTCTGTCACCTCTTCCTCCCTCCTCTTGTTCTAGTCATACTGGCCTCCCTGATGTTCTGTGAGCAGGTCAAGCATACTACTTGAAGGCTCAGGACCTTTGCACTTGCTGTTTTCTCTGACTGAAACCTTCTCCAGATATCTACATGCCTCACTTATTTTATTTAGGTCTCTGCTCAAATAGCAACTCTTCAGATGCGTCTTCCCTGGTCATTGGCTCTAAATAGCTCCACCACTCCCATTCCTTACTTTGTGTTACTTTTCTTCATAGCACTAATCAGTACGTGACATTACATTAAATATGTAGTGATGTATTTATTGTCTGTCTTTCCATTTGTAATGTAAGCTCTAAGAAAACAGGTCTGCTTCCTTCACTCTGGCATCCCTAGTGCCTGCTACGATACTCAACATGTAGCAGGCCCTCAATAAACATGTTAAATGAATGAAAGACTCGACTCTAGTTTGTCTAGTTTCTTGACTCAATCTCAGCACGGTCCAACAACTAGTCGGGTCTGTGAGTGGGGTTTAACTACTTTGAGCTTTAAAGATCTATAAATCGGTCCCTAACCTGAATTGTGTCCTTTGGAGGTGGTACTGATTGGGAAAGAGGACAAGAGAGCTCCCAGGGTACTAGAAATCTTTATCTCGGCGGTGGTTATACAGCTGCATTCGTAATAACAAATCTACTGAAGCCGTACATTTAAGATTTGTGTATAAGCTGCACCCCAATAAAAGTTTTTGTTGTTTTTAAAGTCTGTGACCTAACTAGACACATCAACACGTAAGGTCCGGCGTGGCAAGAGCAATGACAGAGGTCTGCACAGCCTGCTCTGTGAGCAGGGAGAAAGTCACCCTCAAGGACTAAGACGGGCATACCCTGATAAGAGGAAAAGGGTAGGACGTATCCCGTCTTCTTTCTAACACCAGAACCTCCCAGAGATCACGGGCCTTCTCAATGCGGTGCTCATCACCGGTGCCCAGTGGCGCTCAACGGCCGCAGGATGCTAGAGGTGGGGACAGAGTCCTGTCGGGAGATGGCGAAGGCAGAGCTTCCCTCAGAGGAGCCCGGGGCAAGAGAGAGGAACAATGGGACGACCTTATGGTTCTTAACCATTTAGCTTGAGGAGGTGGACACTGCGTCCACGTGCGTTTGAAGACTGGACTATTCCAGGTACAACGTCCCACCACGTCACAAACCCACAGGACACCCGGCCGCCTGGTCCCCGCCTCCTCAGCGCGCACGCGCATCAGACAGCCAGCGCCACGCATGCGCACGGCGGTCGCCGCGGGGCAAAGCGGGGGAGGGGCCCTGCGGGCGGCCGGGCTGCCGGGCGCGCGCCATGGAACGGCGGTTAGCCCAATTCCGGGAGGCCCGGAACCGAGCCGGGCCGGAGGCCCAGCCCCCGACTTGGAGCCCGAGCTCACAGACCTCGGGAGAGAAAGCGGAAGCAGCTGCGACTGCAAAGGCAAGCCCGGGCTGGCTAAAGCGGTTCCTAGTGTGGAAACCGTGTCCCGCCAGTGCCCGGGCCCAGCCCAGCCTCGCTCAGGTGAGAGGAGGGAGGCCTGGTCGCAGGACCTGGCTTCAGAGCCGCCGCCCGCTGTCGTGGCCTCCCTGCTAACGCCGGCCGACGCCCCGCCCACCGCGTGGTGACCTGCTGGCTCCGCTCTGGCCAAGGAAAGGTCCCGGGCACCCCGTGGTGTCGCGCGGGCCACGCCCCCTCCGCGCGCTCCCGGGGTGGCCTTGGCTGTCTGGGGCGGGGTCGCGGGCGCTTCCCTCCTGCCTTGGGGCTGGAGCGCGAGTCTCCTGTCACCTGCGTCAGCACTGATATGGTGACTTTGACGATTTCTTTCCAGCCCGCGACCCACGCAGCTCTTGATCCCAGGCAGGAAGCGATGGTCTTGAGTCCTGAGAGAAAGCACCTCTGCCCTTGAATTGTTCACTGCGAGTTGAGTTATCGTTGTGACTCTCTGTGACTTTGGGAAACTTTTCCACAGCCAAGTTGAGCCACAGCCCTCTGCTAATGGAGGGTAAAAGGTCTAATTGGATACTGATGAAAAGTGGCAGTAATTAAGGCTTCATTTGATTCGCACCTGGGGCACATGCAGCAGTAGCCCAGATAGCCTGTTCTTTAGAAATGGGGTTTGAATACAAAACTTAGAAACGTGGTAGCTGTAATTGCCGTGGGTGGCATATATATGCATGTGCATCACTGTTGGACTGAAGAAGCTTACTCTAGTTCAATAATTAATGGTTAAGGCAAATATATATAGATTAGTTTGATAGCCTTTTCGCCCTTAAGTTAATTATTTGGGTGATCTCTTATTTTGCAGATGAATTTAATTTGGATCCTTTTGTGTCTTCACTCATGAGTAAAATGGCAAGGTGACTTGCATATGAGATTGGAGTGTCCCATGTGGGAATACAGGACAAAACCTGTCAAGGGATAATCAGTGCTTTGCACAGTCTGTGATAAGGCCTTTGCTCTTCATAAGTGTAATAAGAGCCCAAAATTCCTTTTAAAAATTAAAATGCACTGGAGCAAAAGTGTAACTTGCTCACTTTAAAATTATTTCCCTTAAGTTTATGTATTATTCCACAACATCTGGTTTGAGAGATTTTTTTTTTAAAATCAGGAGAACTTATTGTTACTTAATTTGGGTTCGATATTCTCCATAATATGCAGTGTTCCAACTGACTTGCAGAAGGAGGTAAAGAGAGTACAGCAGGGTTCAAACAATCTATTTCCTTGCGTGCAGTTTTCAATGGTCTTTAGATAACTTTACTGTTGATTAGAACTGACTGAGTACAACAATTGCGCAAGATCTTAGAATCCATTTCCCCTACTCTCCCCCCCCCCTGCAGTTATAAAACAATGTCTAACCCACATAGTGAGCTTTTGACTGTATGTCTCATTTCCAAAGGAATATGAGGTCACTGAGTTGGACCCAGGGAAGTTGAACTCTGAGAAAGCTTCCATTACAGTATTAAAATCCCCATAGCTGATGGCCTGACAAAAGGATGAGAAGAAATGCTCTACCTCCAGTTGGTTCTTATTAATTGCTCTGCTTTTTATAAGGGACTCTGCCTTAAGCTTGTTTCATTGACTGTTACCATTTCTGGGTTTGCTCTGGTTTGAAAATTCTCATTAAAATATTTTTTTCTAATTTACAATTCTTCTCTACCTAATAATTTTGATGGCGCACTGTGGCCTGTTAGTGTTTTCTTTAGCCATCTATTTGTAATTGATTCTTTTTGGTAGTCATTGATAAGGAAGTATCCACGTCCTCCTCCTCCCACCCCACCCTAAAATCTGCTTGGGGAAAGGTAGTCTCCCCAAATAAAATACTTAATTCTGTGATGAGCTTCTACTAGATTAGGACAAAAATGCTTGCTGTCATAGAACTTGCATTTGAGCTTGGTTACTAGATTAGGACAAAAATGCTTGCTGTCATAGAACTTGCATTTGAGCTTGGTGTGGCAGGGGAAGGAGGACAGTAAACAAAACGACAAGGTGATAAATGCTACAAAAGGAAAAGCAGAGCCCAGGGCACTGTGATAGTGACTTGAGGGTGAGGGGAGCAGAGTGCTATTTTAAACTGGTGAGCAGGAAGGGCCTTACCGAGGAGGTGACATTTAACAAGGAGCCACCCTTGCAGAAACTGGGTGACAAGGCTAAGGGCACATGTGGTGTCATTTTTGCTGAGGTTTTTATAAGAGGGAGCCAGTCAAGTGATGTTAGGGGAAAGAGACATTCCTCTCAGAAGCAGCTACCAGTGCAAAAGTATTTGAGGAGTAGAAATGCCTTCCCTCAGCTGTGCCTGTATGTGATGGGATGACCACAAACACTTCTGCACACAACTTTTACAGCAGAAGGCAACCCAATACTAGAACAAAACCAAATGAGGCAGAGAAATTTCCATCCCTCCTTTCTTATTTGTTACCTTTGCCAGTTTGTTTACTACCAACAAGCTCTTCTTTCTCTGGCTATCTAACCCTTCCCCCTGCCATTCCCATAAATGCCTCTAATTAAATAAAAAGGGCTTTGGAAGGAGACCATCCTAGCATCCTAAACCGATTCACCTCTGCCTATCACTAGCTGTCTGACTTTTGGGAAATTAACCTCTCAGTGTTTCCTTATCAGTATATTGGGAATAATAATGCCTGCCTCCTGGATTACAGGAGATCAAGCATTTTGAAGGCACTCAGTAAATGGTGACATAAGAGCATTATTCTTTTTATACTCCCTGCATAATAAAATAAATTCAGTTTATTGTGAATTTCAATTCATATACATTCAAAATGTATTCTGGGTCCATCAGCCCATCATTTCTCTCTGACTCTGTCACCACCCTAATCAGTGTCTGGTCCTCTCTTGCTGGGCCTCCTACATTAGCTACTAACAATTTCCCTATTTCTACTCCTGCTGCCTTGCAGCGCTTTGTCTACGTGGCAGCCAGAGTGGTCTGAAATGTAAGTTAGATTGTTAGTTTCTTGCTAAGACCTTCAGCAGTTTCCCATTTCCAGAATCTTTACTGTGGCCTGCCTGGCTCTGGCCCTGGCTCCCACCCTCCTGCTCTCCTCCCCTCATCACCTCATACCACTCTCCCACTCAGCCAGGGCACTGCAGTCACACAGTCTGTCCCATTCCCAGACAAGCCAAACTCGTCCTACCCTGATACATTCCTCTTCTTGGGCAAGTAGTATTGTGTACAGTAATCAAATCTGAAAGGGATATTTCTTTATTTAATAAATGGTGGTGGGAGATATTGCTGGTATGTTAAGGGCCTCTTCAGTCAGACTTTCCAATCTAACTGAAAAGATAATAATTACAGTATTGAGGCTAAAGAAGAAGGTTCTAACAAGGTAGAATTTCTGAAGCACCACAAAACAGATGACAAGTTTTTTTTTTATCAAGACCAATATTTGTGGTCTCCTTTTAAATTTTCATGTGAGGAATAATAGGGGATATGACTGAAGTGATGAACTTCAGTTCTGCTATGTACTGGGAACCTATGTGTGGGATGCTGTGTTTGGCTCTGGAGACACCAAAAGATACAATGACAGTCTGTGGCCTTGTGGTACTTATAAACAATCTAGAACACATGTAACCTATATTAAAAGAGAGCCACTAAGGTGCTGAGTAGTTTGGTGCTCTAGGAGGCCGAGGGGGCCCTCCTTGATGGCTGAGGAGGTGTGGGCCTACTCAGGTCAGGAATGGTGCTTGCTCTGAAGGGGAGGGTGAGTTGAGGGATGGAGAGGAGAAGGAGGCAATTTGAGGCCGCAGATGGAGATGGGAAGTGCCTTTGGGTAATGAAGCCAGTTGAGCTGGAGTAGAGGGGTCACTTATGGAGCAATAGATTGTGGATTTTGTTGTACAGGAGATTTTTTAGACCATTGTTTTTTGAACCGCAAGTTATGACCCATTAGCAGATGGTGAAGTCAGTATAAGAGGATTTTGTCCCCCATAAAATTAAAAAAAAAAAAAAGAATAAGAAATATGAGAGAGTTTCTCAGAGAGAGAGAGTGTTGACTTGTGAAACTTTTGTTTCTGTTGCATATGTGTATTCTGGGTCACAATATAAAATTTCTTATTGTAGGTCATGCTCAAAAAAGTTTGGAAAATAGCAGACTGGAGGTGAAACTTTGTAAAGCTACCTAAATACCTGTGTCTCCCATTAACATCCAGCACAGGAGCCTGTGTTCTGGCATTTCTATCTGTTGAATAAATGGAGAGCCTTGGATTCCACCCCAAGGAGTTTGGATTTTAATCTCTAGGCAATGGAAACTTTTTGAAGGTTTGTAGGCCAGGAGGGTGATGGGTGTTTTAGAAAATTCAGGAGGGTGATGGGTGTTTAGAAAATGAATGAATTTAGTAAAATTCATTCATTCATTCATTTTCCCAAAATTCAGCAGTTGTACATAGGATGGTTTGGGGAGGGAAGAAATAAGAGGCAGGGAGTCTAGTTAGGAGATACAGCATGGGCTTTGGGGTGAGCGACGAGGACCTGGGTAGGACAGTCACAGGAGATGGGAAGGTAAGAGGGCCCAATGATAGCTACAGCAGTGATTTTTTTAATATATGAAAGGGATTTTTGTTTCCTGTTCGTGGTATACTATCCATATTAGAATCATGTCACTCAGAACGTTTTAGCTTATCTGATCACATCAACAAACGTATGTTGACTCTGACCGGGGATGCATACGTTGTGGCTGTTGTATTCTCATTTACTGGGGAGTTTCTGTATGGAGCACATATTAACTCTTGTCACAGCGGACTAACCTGAAGAAATGACTCCCATGAATGGGAATCCATCTGAATGCTGTAATGCTTTTATTGGGACACATCTCACTAAGTGCTGATCAGTTTTGATTCAGTTGGAGCAGGGCATATAAGCTCTTTGTAAGTGATTGTTTCAGAGAGTAGGGCAAGAAAAGAAATCAATGAGCCGCAGTCTTCCTAGAGCAATGAGAGCTACCTTTTCAGATTAGTTTCTATCCTCTCAGATCCATTACCCTTTATTCTTTCTTTTGTTTGCGTTTGTATCCTAGGAAGCGGCTCAGCCTGGGAGCAGCACATCACAGCCACCTCAGAATACGGCCATTCCTCCGCCATCGCGCTGGGATCAGTCTTTCCTGACCAATATCACCTTCTTGAAGGTTCTTCTCTGGTTGGTCCTACTGGGACTGTTTGTGGAACTGGAATTTGGCCTGGCTTATTTTGTCCTGTCCTTGTTCTACTGGATGTATGTCGGGACACGAGGCCCTGAAGAGAAGAAGGAGGGAGAGAAGAGCGCCTACTCTGTGTTCAACCCAGGCTGTGAAGCCATCCAGGGCACCCTGACTGCAGAGCAGCTGGAGCGCGAGTTACAGTTTGGACCCCTGCAGGGGAGATAGGACCCAGCTCTGCTGTCATACGGCTAACCTCTGACATGGTCCTCCCNGTCCTACTGGGACTGTTTGTGGAACTGGAATTTGGCCTGGCTTATTTTGTCCTGTCCTTGTTCTACTGGATGTATGTCGGGACACGAGGCCCTGAAGAGAAGAAGGAGGGAGAGAAGAGCGCCTACTCTGTGTTCAACCCAGGCTGTGAAGCCATCCAGGGCACCCTGACTGCAGAGCAGCTGGAGCGCGAGTTACAGTTTGGACCCCTGCAGGGGAGATAGGACCCAGCTCTGCTGTCATACAGCTAACCTCTGACATGGTCCTCCCGGCCCTTGGGCGTGGGACTTGATTCAGGTGCATAGGACTAAGGACAATTTGCAGATTATCATTCTGTGACTGCACAGTTCTTCTATCTTCTTTCTCTGATGTTCTGCTGCAATTTTATCTTTGAACGTCTCTTTAGTTTTGGTGAAATTTTCTAAAAGACACCTACTGTGGGTCTGATGCAGTTTATAAAAACTACATACTCCAGAAAGGAGACCTCTATGTCTCATTATTTGACAGATGATTTTAGAGCACCAGAAAGGCATTGGGGAGGTTCTCTGTTTAAAAATATCTCTGTTTAAAGTAATGGTTAGGTATATCAGGGCTGATTATTAAAAGTAAATGTTCTCTTAAAGTCTTTTAATATTTATAGCATTTTTTTTTTTCCTGAAAAGTTTAAGTTACAAGTTTTGGGGTTTTTTTGTTTGTTTTTGTTTTGCTTTCTGCTTTAATTATTGCTTTTTCAGTCATTAATGGTATCAAAAAATAAAATACCTTTAAAACATCTCCCTTTCAGAAACAGGTCCCCGTTTATTGTCCACCACTCTCCCGTTAGTCTGCCCCCGTCAGCAAAGACAAGAAGAGACAAAGTCCTAAGTGACAGGTGTGGGGAGGGATTTCACAAAGTCAGTATTGGAGATTTGATAAGTGGTTATGAATGATAAATTCAGCAAGAAAAATTCTTGAGTGTGTCCAAAGGGTAGAGCTGGAAGTAGAACTCCAGACTTATTGGCTGCTTGGGTTGTTTCTCATTTTCTAAGGGCTTTAGAGTAAGCAGTCCCTTTCCTGTGGGCCTCTGGTGAGGCACTATGTAAATGGTGATAATCAGGCATGATTTCAGTGTTCCTTCTCCCTGCAGTACAGTGCTAAGAGTTTGGGTTCATTAAAATTGGATGACAAAAACCATTCAGTACTTTTTCTATGGATCATACTGGTGAGTAAGAGGACTCTAGTTTTAAGGCAATAGTTTTTTCCAAACTTAGGATTTTAAGAAATTAGTGATACGTTCAGTAAGATAAGGGCTGATTATTAAAAGTAAATGTTCTCTTTAAGTCTTTTAATATTTATAGCATTTTTTTCCTGAAAAGTTTAAGTTACAAGTTTTGGGGGTTTTTTGTTTGTTTTTGTTTTGCTTTCTGCTTTAATTCTTGCTTTTTCAGTCATTAATGATATCAAAAAATAAAATACCTTTAAAACATCCCCCTTTCAGAAACAGGTCCCCATTTATTGTCCACCACTCTCCCGTTAGTCTGCCCCCGTCAGCAAAGACAAGAAGAGACAAAGTCCTAAGTGACAGGTGTGGGGAGAGACTTCACAAAGTCAGT
Organism: Galeopterus variegatus; assembly: GCF_000696425.1. Lineage (NCBI taxonomy): Eukaryota > Metazoa > Chordata > Mammalia > Dermoptera > Cynocephalidae > Galeopterus > Galeopterus variegatus. The sequence continues at coordinate 21,892 of NW_007737335.1, read as the reverse complement.
ATTGGAGATTTGATAAGTGGTTATGAATGATAAATTCAGTAAGAAAAATTCTTGAGTGTGTCCAAAGGGTAGAGCTGGAAGTAGAACTCCAGACTTATTGGCTGCTTGGGTTGTTTCTCATTTTCTAAGGGCTTTAGAGTAAGCAGTCCCTTTCCTGTGGGCCTCTGGTGAGGCACTATGTAAATGGTGATAATCAGGCATGATTTCAGTGTTCCTTCTCCCTGCAGTACAGTGCTAAGAGTTTGGGTTCATTAAAATTGGATGACAAAAACCATTCAGTACTTTTTCTATGGATCATACTGGTGAGTAAGAGGACTCTAGTTTTAAGGCAATAGTTTTTTCCAAACTTAGGATTTTAAGAAATTAGTGATACGTTCAGTAAGTATATTATGAAAGGAACTTTAATATTTCTGAAACATTATTAAATAATAAAGGTCTATGGTTAATTCTTTTGTTCATTCTTGCCTGATTGACTTATTACAGCAAACTCAGCTCAATTTAAATTTAACTTTTATTTATTAAATGCCAGCACTCCACTAGGCACCTGATACATAATGAAAGAAGCAGACATATTCCCAGTTCTCTGAGCATACAGTCTAGCTAGGAGTGGGATGAAGGACAAAATGAAATAAGTGATAGAACTAACAGTACAGTGAGCTCATTTTCAGTTCTAGGAGAAATGCAGAGGGGATGTTCTCATTAACTCCAGGGTAGCTGACTAACCCTGCTGAGTTTCAGCCCTTGCTGAAAATTCTTCTGATATGCATGGCTTGTCCTTCCAGCCTTTTGCCGACTGGGATTTTGGCTGTCCCTCAGCATCATTTTTTCTTCCATGACTTTTGTCTAGACTAGACATGTAGAAAGTATGGGAAACAGGCTAATCCCTATTAAACATGAAAGTTTTTATTTAAGGTATGACTTTTTTGTCTGGTTTGTTTTCTTAAGGCTTACTTAATTTCCCTGATACTTTACTTGGCCTTTTTCATTTCATAAAAGCCCAGTAACGCAGGAGAAATCTCCTGAATGGAAGTTTCACTGCAATGCCCAGGGCAATAAGCATTGTTGTAGGAAAGAATTAATTTGCATTTTAAAAATGTATAATTCGAACTTTCCCCTAAAAGAAAATGTCTGTAACTCTGAATTAGGGAGGTTTGATCCAGTTAGTAATCCCAGTAAGGCAGAGACTTCTCTTAAATATACAAGAGACTCAACTTATAAGTGGACCTCAGTCACGTTCTTTGAAAATGTAGCTAATTATAATGAAGTGGCTGAAGCCATCTTTCATAGGATTCTTCATGAATGATTTGTCGCCTTTCTGTGCTCTGATCTTCCCAAAGGTTGCACGTAATGATGGCATTTAACTTCTAGGAAAAGTGGGGTGTGAACCAATTAAATGCCTGGTAGGAAGGAGAAGAAAGGACAGTATGTATTTGCTGTTCTTGTCAGACAGTTAAGCTTTAGGTGCAGTCTTGATTTCCTGAATTTAGGCCTATTGATCTCAGAATTTTCACTCAGGGCCTGACCATTAGCCCAGCATGCAGCTTCCATTAAAGGCTTCTTCTGTCACCAGGGAACTTAAAATTCCAGAGGTGTACACAGTCCCTGTGATAGTTGTATGCATGAATGAGGTTATTTTTGTCCAAGTCTTACAAGTAGATTGGTTTTTGCTTTTCTTCACACTTTCCCATCTTTCCTATTCATAGGGACTGTTAAGTGAGCCTCTTTTGCTTTTCTTCACACTTTTCCCATCTTTCCTATTCATAGGGACTGTTAAGTGAGCCTCTACTTGGGCTAGAAGGGATCACGAAATGCCATCAAGTGTGTTCCCCTTCCCCTGCCTTGGGCAGGGCCACATTTATTTCTGACTAAAGATGATTTGTTTCTAGTGACCCCTAAAGAAGAAGAATCCAGGTAGAAGATTCTGGCACTTCTCGGAAAGTTCTTTATCTTTAACGAAAGAGCTTTTGTCATCCCCCTGCTACTGCCACCCCAAATTATTTCTTCCTCCAGTCTCAGTGGGCACGGAGCACCTGGAGCCCTATGTGAACATCCTGCAGACTGGTAAACAATTACTCGGTTCTCTTTTAGCCCTCTGTTCTTCAGGCTAAATCATCCAAGTTGTTCCTCTGGGACACGGTCACTTTCAAGCTAGCCCTGACCTGTTCTGAGGGTTCCAGTTCTAGGCAGGGGTGAATGTCCCTGTTGGTGGGTGCAGTGACCTTTCTCAAGGAGTTTTACCAGTGGTAATTCAGGCATATTTATTTCATGCTACTAGGATTATGCTTTGAGTTTGGATGGTCTTCCACATTTGCCTTTTGATTCATCTGTGCATTAAGATTAGGTTCAAAAGCTCTGTGCTACAAAAGTTACGATATTGCACAGTTGGAAGAACCAGTGATCCTCAGTTGGGCAGAAGTAAGTAAAATTTAAATTATGTATTTTTGGTTCTGCCACCCACACCAGCAAATATTTGTAGGTGTATTGTGTTTGGTGCTGCTGCGGACACACAGAGGCACCCCTGTGTAGGCTGAATGTAAGAGCCAGAGGTTTGCGGGGGTGGGCTTGGGATGCCATGGAGTATCTTTCCACCAGGGGGTAGCATCGAGCTGCCACTATACCTCATGGGTCCCCTCACATCACACTCAATAATTTATGTAATGTGGAAAACCCACTGGAATGTTTATCTGAACCACTTGTGCTGCTTTTTCAGGCATTCTTTCCATTTAAATATTCACAGAGGAAAGGGCTCATCAGAGGTTCTGGGAAAGGCATAGAAAGCTACCAGAAGTGATGTATATACATATTTTAAAATAAAGCAGCCCCTCCCTAGACTTCAGGCAGTATTGCAGCGGCTTGTCCACATCTGAGCTTTGGGGTGTGGATGGGGGAATGATCAGAAACGTACACAGCTGGCAGAGAAAGACTGATTCCTAAGCCAAAGTAAAATTTGAATCATATGCTTTGGTTTCTATCACATGTACTTTTATTTTACAACGTTGGCTAGATAAAGACTTGGATCTCATTGAGAAAGAAGACAAGGTGAGTGCACAGGAACCACATTATAAAGCATGTAACACATGGATGTTTATAAAGACATAACTTGTGTGTGCATGCATGTGTATATTGGGGGAAGAGTCACCAGAGGAAGAGATCACTTTCAATTCTAACTTCTGTACTCCTTAGGATATTCACTTCTATGTGAAAAATACTAAGTTTTCTTAACAAGTGATGGGTGAATGTTTTGAAAAGCATGGTCTAAAGACCACCTACCTGTATTGGAATCTCCTGTAGTGATGTTAAAATGCAGATTCCAGGGCTCCACCCAGACCCACTGACTCAGAATGTCTGGGGGTAGGACACTGAGAATCTGCATTTTAACAGCCTCTCTGGGATGATCTCCAGCTAATTAAAATTAGCCCCTGACACAAATCATAAATGTTGAAATAGGAAGAAAACTTAAGCGATTATTAGATCCAAGCAAAGAAAGATGGGTGTATATTTTAAAAGGGGGCAAAACAAGGTTTGCTATTTTTCAAACTGTTTGGAACACCAAAGCAAGAGAAAAAGAAACAATGAGCAACTATTTCCAAAGATTATAATTAAAGGTGCTTTATTTTTAAGAAGCATATGCTAGTAATTTTAGAACATTCTGGAAATATAGAAAAGAATAGAGGGTTTTATTGTTATATGAATGTATTTCAGAAATCGAGAGTTACATAGGGGTGTAGTGAGAACGTCTCCCTCCCACCCTGTGTTTGTTCTTTCTTTCTCAAGCCTGCAGATGATAGCATCCTGTTCACACTAAGTGACATTGTGCTGAATTTGAAGGAGGAACAGGTACTCCTCAGGAAAGAAGGTGGGGGGAAGGGGGTGGCATTTTTGTCAGAGGAAATCACCTGAGAGAAAGGTGACAATCATGAAGGAGAATAACATGCTTGGAGAGAAGTGATGCATTCTGAGGATTTGGGTGTTAAGGAAAAAAAGGAAGGAATTGGTGAGAGGCAATTCCAGAAAGGAACACTGGGTGCCCCTTGCTTTTTTACCTAGTCATATTTATTAGTAATTCCATGTCAGCACAAATAGAGCTGCTTCTTTGTTTATCACAGCTACAGAGTATACTGTTGTATGAATAGATTATAATTTAACCAGCCCCTGTTAATGGACATTTAGGTTGTTCCTAATCTTTTGCTGCTGCAAACAATGTACAGTGAATATCCTTGCACATACGTCATTTCCACATGTACGAATATATATCTGGAATACTTTTTTAGAATTAGATTTTCTAGTCAAAGAATATGTTTATAATATTGATAGATATTGCCCTGCATGGAAAAATACTGATAGATATCGCCTTGCATAGAAGTGATTTGCATTTACATTCCTACCAGCAATGTATGAGAATGGTGATTTCCTCATATCCTCACCAACACAGGGTGTTACCCAACTTTCGGTTCTTTGCCAATCTGATAGGTGAGAAAAGACACCTCATAGTTTTAATTCAAATTTCTGTTATTATGGATGAATGTCTTTCTATAAATTTAACTGCCATTTGTCTTTATCTGTGAACTGCTTTGTCCTTTGCCTGATTTCTATTGAGTTCTGAGAGGTATGAGTTTCAAAGAGTTTTGCTCAATTTGTTCAGATTTGTTCAGGTTTCTGTTTCTATGTGGAAATTCTTTGTTGTCAAATTAATATATTTTATTTTATGACTTCTGGGCTTATGTATGTCATACAACAAAAAAAATTTTTTTCTGTGTTTACCTAGTGCTTTCATTTTCTATATTAAGTTTTTGAACTACCGAGCATTTATTTTGGAGTGGGTTACAGGTAGGAATTCAGCTTTATTTGTTCAGATATGTAACTAGGTATCTCAGCATCATTTGTTACCTGTCTCTTCCCTGCTAATTTTAAAAGCCATCTGTGTCATATACTACATTTCTTATGTATATGGATCTACTTTGAACTTTCTGGTCTATTCTATTGATGTGTCTATTCATATTCTAGTACTGTACTTTTTATTATTATAGCTTTATAGTATGTTTTAAAATCTGAGTAGGATAGATACCTCTTTGTTAATCTTATCTTTCAGTTTTCTTTTTTAAAAAAAATCTATTCTTGCTTGTTTATTTTTTCATGTAAACTTTAGAGTTAGCTTTAGAGTTAACCAGTTCCGCATATTTTCTGTTGATATTTTTATTGGTCTCACATTAAATTTACAAATGACTTCAGGAGAAGAAACATCTTTAAGTTTTTGTTTTACTGTTCAAGAATAAGTTATGTTTGCCATTTGTTTAAGCCTCTTTTATAGCCCCTCCATTGCATTTTCAAGTTTGCTTTATATTGACGTTACTACTTACTACTCCTTACTATTTGTTCCCTATTATTTTATGTTTTGCTATTAATGTAAATTAGCTCTTTTTTTCTGTTATTTCTTTCAACTGGGGTGTGTGTGTGCACTTTTGTGTGTGTGTAGATAGGTAAATCAACAGATAGATGAAATATATTGATTTTGGTATATTAATTTTGTACTAGCCCTTTACTGAATTCTCTTACTAATTATAATGGTTTTTCAGTTAATTTTCTTGCATTTTCCATATAGGTAATATTTCCTTTTCAAATAATGTAAAATTTAGTTCCTCTTTTTCCAATTTTTATACCTCTTGTTTTTTCTCTTTGTCTAATTACATTGGCCAGAACATCTGGAAAAAAGTTAAATTGGAATACTAATCAATGATATCTTTGTCTTCTTCTTCAAAGAGCGTGCTTCAGTATTTTCAGCATGATACTAGCTTTGGTGTAAGTGTGTGGACTGACAGATATCTTTTTAAAATTTTTTTATTGTAACATAGTTGATTGTACATATCTGTGGGGTACAGAGTTGAATATCAATACTCGTGAGCAATATGTGCTGCTCAAATCAGAATAATTATTATATTCAACAATATACACTGTCATTGCTATCTATGGCACTTTACCAATTCCTCCCTCCCCCCAACTTTCCCACTTTTAGTAACCTCAGTTCTGCTATTGAAAGTTCAATATATTATTGTGAATGTTATATCTTTCTTTCTTTCATATATATGACTATTATTTTAGCTCCCACTTATGAGTGAGAACATACAGTATTCTCTTTCGGTGTCTGGCTTATTTCACTTCAGATGGTTTTCTCTAAATTCATCCATATTGCTGTAAATGGCAATATGTCATTCTTTTTTATGGCACAGTAGTATTCCATTGAGTATATATACCACATTTTCCTTATCCAGTCATCCATCAATGGACATTTAGGTTGGTTCCAATTCTTGCCTATTGTAAATAGAGCTGCGATAAACATGGAAGTGCAGGCATCTCTTCTACCTGATGCTTTCCATTCCATTGGGTATATGCCCAGCAGTGGAACTGCTGGATCGTATGGCAGTTTTGTCAGAAGTTGTTTAAGGAATCTCTGTACCATTTTCCATAATGATTGCACCAATTTACAGTCCCACCAATAGCATAGGAGGGTTTCCCTTTCTCCTCATACTTGCCAGCATTTGTTGTTTTCTATCTTTTTGATGATAGCCAGTCTAACTGGGGTGAGATGGTATCTTGCTGTGGTTTTGATTTGCATTTCCCTGATGCTGAGTGATGTTGAGCATTTTTTCATGTGTCTCTTGGCCACTTGTATATCTTCCTTTGACAAATGCCTATTCAGCTCCCTTGCCCATTTTTTAATTGGGCTATTTGGTTTTTTACTGTTATGTTGTTTGAGTTCCTTGTATATTCTGGATATTAATCCTTTGTCAGATGCATAGTTTGCAAATATTTTCTCTCATTCTGTAGGTTGTCTTTTTGCTCTGTTAATTGTTTCTTTTGCTGTGCAGAAGTTTTGTAGGACAAACAGATACCTTAAGGAATTATTCATCTGTATCTGCGTTATTAAAAGGTTTTTGTCCCCTTAAATTAAGAATGGATGTTGAATTTCATGAAATTCCCTTTCAGTGTAGTAGAGATTTATCATATGATTTTTCTGTTTGGACAATTTATATAATCAATTATATTACAGATTTACTCATGTTGAACCATTCATTTATTCCTGGAATAAATCACCCTTGATTGTGATATATTATTCTTTAATGTGCTGATTGATTCTGTTTGTTAATATTTTTATTTATATTTTTATCAATGATTTTCATGAGATTATGGTATTTTTGAGTTTTTAAAAAAAATTTTGGAATGTATGAAAATTATGTTTTTAGTTCTTCACTACAGATTGTCCTCTTTATAACTGTTAAAAAGCCTTCTTTGTTTTCTTTATTGCATTTTACCCTAAATTCATCTTTATCTGATAATAAGATTGGGAACCCTGCTTGCTTTTTGTTTGCATTTTCCTATATGCCTCTGTCTACACTTTTGTTTTCAGTCTGAGTTATTTTTATTAGTTGCACTGCTTGTATTTAGAGAATAGTGGAGTTTTGTTTTATAATCCATTATGAAAATATTTTTCTTTTAATAGATGAGTTTAGCTCATTTATATTTATTGAAGCCTTGTTTATCTCACCACATTATATGTTATGCTTTCTGTTTATATAGCTCCTTTTGCCATGTGGTCTCCAGTATTTTTGCTTCTTTGTTTATTTTGTTTCCTTTTGTGGATGTGGTTTTTTTGATAAATTAGAAAGTTTACATTTCTGTTCCAAAGTTATCTTTTTAATTTCATATTGATTATTTAATCCTTCATATTTTTAGGCAGCAGTTATTAACATCCTGTAAAAAACTAAATGTAATAAGTTTATATTTTCACCTTCTCCATACTTCATTCCTCAACATCCAATTCTATTGACTAATTGGCTGATTGATTGACTTTATATCTTTAAATATAATTACAACCTATTACTTGATTTATCAGCCTTACATGATATATTTTGACTTGTGGTTATAAAAGATAATTAAATCAACATGCCTATACTGGCTTATGCCTTCTATCCCTCTTCCCTTCCTCATTGTATTAGTTATATCATTACTATATTGTTAAAGTTTGTAACATCTACATTCTGTTCTTTAATCATATCTCTGCCTTTGTTTTAGTCTTAGTCCTGTCTTTAATTGATTTTTTCACTTAATGATAAACTGTGAATATATTCTCATGTTATTCTTCTACAATATTGATTTTGACAGCTGCATAACATTTTTGTATGGATAAATGTACCGGCATTTATTTAGCTAATCCCATATTATTAAACATTTAAGTTGTATTCAGTTTTTACTAGTATGAATGGTATAAACCAAGGTAACCTCTTTGAAATTTAAAACTCTACATTTCCAACTCTTGGAAAAGAGTAATTAAAAGTCATATTAGAACAGTGGCATCAAACTTTAATGACCAAATCTCCTGGGGATCTTGTGAAAATGGAGATTCTGATTTAGTAGATCTGGGTCAAGGCCTGAGATTCTGCATTTCAAACCAGCTCCTGTGTGATGCTAATGGTGCTGATCTTTGCACCAAACTTTAAGTAGCAAGGTTTTTGAGTATATTTGGTTTCTGCAGAATTTTACTTGAATAGAAGAAATGCTAGAAAACATAGTCTGTAGCAGTAGTTTCATTGTGTTTTGTGATATACCTAATACATTTGTATCAAAATAATTTGTTGCATATAATTATTATTTGTTCATTTTACAATTTTATTAAATCTCCTCATTTGCCTGGGCCTATTGTGAATATGTCCCTGAGAACCTATCAGATAGATGTGCACAGCTTATGGGAAAAAAGTTTGAGAATCCTGGGGACCAGAAATAAAGCAGAGGTCAGAGGGGTATCCAGGAATGATGGGGTGAAAAGAAGCCTTTGAACCTCACTTTGTAAATAATATCTGCACTCTTAATCCCTTGGAGACATGTGTGTTTTTTGTTGGGTAGATGTGTTCCCGGACTCACGTCCAGCTGCCTGCCCCTTTGAAAAGGAAAGAAAAAAAAAAAAAACTTCACAAGTCAAATGGTTGATGTTAGAAAAGCAGATGTATTAAGCTGAAGGAGATGGTAGTCTGTCCCATCTCAAAGATTTACATTTACTAAGGGGTTTTTAAAGGAAGGGTTAAGGGAATGGAATGTGGGAGGTGAAAAGCAGGAGAGCAGGAGATGTGAGTTACGAGGGGTCTGTTTCTATGGGTCAGGTAAAAGGTCTTGCCAAGGCCTCATCTGGTTTCTGTTCTCATCTTCGCTTTTATCCCAGGAACCTGAAAGATTTTGATTTGCGCTGGTGTTCTTGGCTGGTGTCCAAGGTCAGCTTCAGTCATTTGGCCTTGATCATTTCTGAAAACTCTACAAGTCTCAAAGAAAGAACTGTTAGCTTTGCAAAGTACTAATTAGCTTCTCTGCCTTGTTTTCCTACTTAGCAAGCAAGATAAGAAAGTCAGGTGATGGGAAGAAAGAGTGGAGAGAAAAAAACTGTCCTTTTTAAAATCCTCCCCGCCTCCATAGCCCAGGCAGCTTTAGGTCCCAACATGGCTTCAGTCCTGCTCACTCCAACAGATGGTTTTATCCTATTGGGCCCTAAGTGATCTGGCCCCTCCATGTCTCTCCCTGTTACATTCACCTCCTTGATGTCCATCTTAACATAGGGGTTTGGCAGAGTTTCGGGAAAGGGCCAGGTGGTAAATAGGCTTTGCCACAGAGCAAAAGTAGCCAGAGACAATATATGAACAAGTGAGTATGCCAATAAAACTTTATTTATAAAGACAGGCATTGGGCCATAGTTTGCTGATCCCTGTCTAACACACTAAATAAACTTCTGCTTTAGGGTCTTTGTACTAGTTGTTTCATTTACTGGGAACTTACTTCCCCTAGTTGATCCTAGGACTTGATCCCTTACTTCACTCAGGTCTCTCAGATATCATTTCATCAGAGAGAACTTCCCTGGGGCCGGCCCAGTGGCGCACTGGATAAGTGCACCGCTTGGGAA
>NW_007737335.1:0-10998 GCF_000696425.1 Galeopterus variegatus | reverse complement strand
CGATCCCATTGCCGGTCCCCGGTCCGGTACGGGGGCGACACTGAGGGTTGCGATCCGTTGCCGGACACGGAAAAAGACAAAAGACAAAAAAAAAAAAGAAAAAAGAGAGAGAACTTCCCTGACCACCCAGTCTGAAGTAGCACCCCTTCCCCATATCTCTGTGTCCTTTTCTGCTTTTCTCCCTTGGTAAATGTTTCATTTAGCTGCTTCACTAATAATATTGATTATATTTTAATAATTCTTAGAGAAAAGCATATGTGTTTACAGGCAGAGTACTTTTATATACATGTGGCAGTTCATCTACAGTGGATCATCTCCAGGGACAGAAATAGCTTTGTTATACAGAGTTTGTTTTAATAATATTCCCTCTAATGACTTTCCCCCTGAGATTTAGACTGAATTTGACAGTGCCAAACATATTGTGAAACTGCACCGAGTGATATGAAAGAATTGCCTTATTCTAGATCCTCATCAATGAAAAAATAATGATTTTGGCTACTCTTGCAGATTAAACCAGGTTCTTCCCCTATATGTAACTTTCAAAGAGCTATTCATGAAAAGAGAAGAATTTCCTAGACAATTTGCATTTTCCCCAGAATCCTCATGGCCAAATGAAAAGGTGGTCAATGCAGGGTGAGGAGGGGGACTGGGAGAGACATTTCCTGAAGAAGGGTGATCATATAGGAAATTCATGTTAAGATATGATGGCTTAGGAGGACCCAGCCCCAAGGAGGGGAGAGGTCTGTTCTGAAGTTCACAGAGGGCTTCCATGACCTCCCTGCTGTAGACTTTGGAAATCTACATCAATGCACATTTTGAGTGCAGCTGAAGAAAGTCATTCTCCATGTGGGTGGCTGAGGCAGAGGGTAAATGAGCCCCACATGTCATTATAGAGATGACTCCAACGTGCGGGCATTCCTGGGGTTTGGGCAGCTTGGCATGCTCTCAGAGGGTCTGCCCTGTGGATGTAGAATGTCTCAAGAGCTTTTGCATTTCCCATGTGTGGATTGACACCAAGGCTGACTCAGTGATGGAGCCCGAAAGTCAAGGGATCCCTCCTGCCAGAAGAGAGGCCACGTCTGAGATGCAGACCATACAGCAGAGTTCAAGGCTGGGATAGTGAGTGTGAGAGAGCTGCCATCTTTTCTAGACTTGTGGTCCCACTGTGCTTTGGTTGGAAGGCTTCATGATCTTTACCAATTTTTAGAAAAAAATGTTCTTGTAAATACCTTATGTAACTATGATATTACATAGGTTTTACTTAATAGCTAAGAATATTACAACATAGTATAATTGTTAATGTAACATGGTTCTTTTATATGAGTGTACATAAGATACCTTTTCATCTGTCAGGGGCCGGCCCATGGCTCCCTTCAGACAGCGTGGTGCTGACAACACCAAGTCAAGAGTTAAGATCCCCTTACCAGTCATCTTTAAAAAAAAAAAAAAGATATCTTTTCATCTATATTTTTAGCTGTACTTTTCCAAAGGATGCCATTGGAAGGACGTTGGTTTAGCTTAACTAGAGTGAGATGTCTTTGCTTTGGCATGTCTCCTGCATTGTGGTCCTCTAGTCCCCACTTCCAATGTCAGGGTTTGAAAGATGAAAGAGGTTGAGGGTAGTTTCATTGTCAAGTGTATCTAATCGGTGGGTACCAGTAGGGTTCATCAAAAGTGTAAATTCAATTTCCTAGACATTTTGAAAGTTCTGAAGCTTTCTGGAGAGCAAAAATATGGTGGTAATACACCTTTCTCTTTCAGTCAGAAACATACATCATGGTAATAAATTGTTGATTTATTATATAAAGTAACCCTGGCCTTTTTATTGTCGCTATGACATTTGTATAGTCATGTTCCCAAGTCTTCATTGTGTTTCTAATTCCTCAGGTTATTGGAATTGAAAAGTCTTTCATAAACATCACTTACTGCCTCAAGCTCTTGCACTTTCACCCTAGAGATCTGGAAAGTTTTAAAAAAAGAAAAAAATGCCTGCCAATTTCCTCTGGATGTTACCAGGCTTCTTCAGCTCCAAGGCAGTTTATCTCTTGGCATGGGACTGCTCAGTGTTTGTAATTCTTGGCTATTGATTGTATTCTTGGTTGGAGGCTGTACCACAGATAAATTCTGAGGTGTAGTGGTCTCACAGGAGGGGGAGCTACAGCAATTCATTCTAACACTGGTGCTCAGCGTCAGTGGGAAACAAATAAAAGTTTCATTGGATTTACTCTAGACCGTGGGTCTTTTTCTCTCTTTTTTTTTTTTTCCTTTTTGTCTTTTTTCGTGACCGGTAACGGGATCACAACCCTCGGTGTCGCACCCATACCGCGACTGGCAATGGGATCGCAACCCTCAGTGTCGCGCCCACACCACGCTCAACCAGTGAGTGGACTGGTCTCTATATGGGATCCGAACCCTCGGCGGGAGCGTCGCTGCGCTCCCAAGCGCCACACTCTACCGAATGTGCCACCGGGCCGGCCCTTCTCTTTCTAAAATCATTGTGTTAGTTAAAATAAGCTCTTGTACAAAAGAAAATAATCTATCACAGCTTGGGATTCGAGAACTCTACAGGGAAAGAGCTCAGATTTATGGAAGGAGGAGTTAATAACATTGACTGCAGATGGGGCTCCTAACCCAGCTTTCTGTCGCTTGACTCTTGTAATTCTCATTCTTTTTTCACCTCTACGATTTCCTGCTTTCTTTTACTGCAGCTCTTATCCACATTTAAACAGTCTGCTGTTTTTCTTTTTCCTTTATCTACTATGTTCTGTCCTCTTCCTCCTCTATTCTCTACCTACACTTCCCACCTTTGGGGACACTCATTTCCACTCTTAGTCTTCACACAATATTGGATCTATTTTCCCATCTTCTCTGAACATCTGGCTACATTTGTTATCTATTCCAGCTTGTGCTGCTGATTTCTGGCCTCCCCTTGTCCCCACTTATTTCTGTTAAGGGAAACCCTCTGTTTTCAGTCTTTTTCTTTGTGTGTGTGCTGGGGGAGGTGAGGGTAGGAAAGGAAGGAAGGAAGGACAGAGGGAGACTGAGAGAGACTGAACTGCACATGTTCGTGGCATAGGATTTTGAGAGGATTGGGAGAGAAGGGTGGCAGGGACCCCATCCCTTGGGAATGGCAATACACAGCGGCATATGAGAGAGGTCCTTCACAAATGCTACGTGGAACTCAGTCCTCCCCATCTGTAGAGCGGCAGCCACTGGGATGTGGCTTTGTATTACATATGAACATAAGTGAGTCTGAAGGTCAAGACTTCTTGTTTGCCTTCCTGATGGCTGGGCCTTGGCAGAGCAGGGCAGCTCCCCTTACCCTTTCTTTAGGCTCAGGTTAAGCACTATAAAGCCAAAGTGCAACATCTGAAAAAGAAGGTGCATTTCTACCTGACTTACACTTACCTAGAAATGTGGTGGTCATAAATTGATTCAGGCAGGTGTTTTTCTGGGAAGTGGAGAAGGGAGAAAAACTTCCATTTTGCTCCTGCTGAGTGGCAGAGGAAGGGTACAGAAAGGAAATATCAACAGGAGAATGAATGAAGTCGTAAGCAAGATTGGTGCAGAGAAACTGAAATGCAGATATTCTGTCTGCAGATAACAGGAGTTGGCTACATGTGTAACTTGCTCTCAAAGTAAGAATCATTGTTATATTTGAAAAGGACAATTACCGCAGCTTGTCTAAAAAAGCAGGTATTTAAGGAGACCTTCAGATAAGCACAGGGATCCTCGAGCAGGAGTAACTGAAATGGTGGGGGATTAGGAGAACCTTCAATTCCTCTGCTTTTCTATAAGAGTGAGTTGCAAATCCAGAGGGTGAGCAATTATTAAAATTGGAGAAAAGTTCGTTTTTCTGAAGATGAATCTCTAAACAGCAGCTCCATTCAATTCTGTGGCTGCTTTGTAAATAAGGCTTGTGCTATTATGACATTTTTTTTTAATGGATTTAATGGACTGAGTTCATTTAGACAGGGGAGATCAAATGAATGAGTGGAATCAGAATACACATCCATCTGGCCGTCAGTCATTGTTTAAGCCACTCGACCACCCAACTTCTATAATTAAATGACATTGCAGTCCCTGTATAAAGGCTGCAATGGATAAATTAGTACTTGGTAAGTGCTTTGAAGATGAAAATCACTATAGGAGTAATGAGCAAGAGTTTGTTTCCTTGGGCTGGAAACGGCATCTTTTGTGTTTTCCCACTGCACCATGAGTCGCCTGGGTTGACATGGCAGAAAACCTCCTCTCCCAAAGGAAGAGCAAGAGAGACACAGTAGTGACAGGCTTTTATTTCACTTACAAGCCACATTAGTAAATCCTAATTCCATTCACATCTGCACAAGGAATTATACACCCTACACATTCGCTACCTATGGACACAGGTCATATTTTATATGAATTTATACACTAAGAAATAGCATGAAAATGATCTTGCTTAAACATTCATGAAGTGCAAATGTCCCCCAAGAGCACTGAAAACAGAAATTCAGCTTTGTCCCTCCTAGGAGCTTGGCTCATCTCTCTCGGTGCATTTAAAGATCTGCCTCAAATCTCTCCAAAACCAATGGGATGGTGAAGTTTATCTGCTTTGAGGATGCGATGATTATTTTCAGTGGAAGGATCATAGAACCGCAGGTTTGGAACTAAAGTGTGAACTATTTGGCAAGATCCAGTCCTGTCTGTCTGGGGCAAATTTGGCCCTTTTCTCAAAGGCCCCACTGGCTCCCCTGCAAAAAAGCCAAGAACTGAACGTGTTGTCTGTTCCAAACTATGGCAGGAGCACTTTTCTCACCACAGCCAAACATTTCATTTATGTTTTTCTTCTTCTGGATTGCTTTGACACGGTGATCATTAGTCACGCTAGACTGTCCAATTGACTAATTACTTATAGTTTGACAGGCCCCATCAGGAAGGTTGCATAACCCCAATGTAAGTTAGGATCCAAGCCGCTGGCTGCAACATGCTTCGCTCTGTGCCAGAGTGTGGAATGTGACAAGTCACTTTCAGCCCTGGCAGTGCCTCACTCTCAGCTGCACCCCAAAATTGGTCACAGTTGAGAGAGTGACATATTCCATATTCACAATGTGGCTCGCAGGGTCACTTTTTACTGAGGCAGTAGGTGTCAGGGGGAAGGAGTGTATGGGGGGGGTAGATGCATAAGTGTGGAAATGCAGCCACTGCTAGATCAGGCCCTGAAAAACAGTGGCTAGAATGGCCAAAGGGGAAGACAGAAAACTTTCCCCTCTAAGAGATTCAGATAGAGGTAAAGCTCAAGAGACTAAAGGCGTTACTGGAAAACAATTATGTGTATCTGCTTCCTGCCGATCTGCACCCACTGATACAGCAGAAGTAATTACAGACACTGCAGACACACTGTGGTACTGTCAAGTGTCTGATGTCTACTGTTCAACAACGCTTCCTGACAGGGCCCTCCACAGCACCAGAGAGCTGTGTAGGGCTATAGCACAGTTGCTTGCAGAAATTTCTCATATTGGGCCATTTCTTTCCCAAGAAAACTCACTCCAACCCCAAAAAGAAAAAAAAAACGTTAAGAGTTGATAATAAATTGGTTTCTGCTGAATATTTAGCATGTCATTCACATAGCTGTCTTAGCAGAGTAAGCCTACATATTTTATTTGAGGATTTTTATACAGTTTGCCTCATAGGAGCCAAAAGCAGGCAAGCACTGTAGATTAGAATCAATTCAGCAGAGGGAAAACAAACCTCTGGAATATGTTTTGCCTTCCCGGAGCACGTCCCAGGCATTAGCAATAATGGGAGTCCTGTCTGTGCATGGAGAGGAGGCATCTACCACTTAGACTCCCATCCATCCTCGCCCTTGGCTGTGCGGTCCCACGACCTTCACAGTGGGTGTGATTCTGGATGCATCATCTCCTAACTTTATGCTGCTATGCACAGGAGAAACA
Source organism: Galeopterus variegatus (assembly GCF_000696425.1). Taxonomy (NCBI): domain Eukaryota; kingdom Metazoa; phylum Chordata; class Mammalia; order Dermoptera; family Cynocephalidae; genus Galeopterus; species Galeopterus variegatus. The sequence goes on along the minus strand of NW_007737335.1, from coordinate 5,065 downwards.
CACACATGAGTTCTTTCCTTGTGGAAGAAAGAGACAGGGGAAGGAATGGGGAGGGGAGGTCTCCTATCCGTGAGCTGCTGAAACATGGTCCACACTGCTGAGGGTGACTGAGCCTTCAGGGTGTCATGTAAATTGACTCTATTTGCCCTTCGTGGTGGCTGTGTCATCTTTGCTAGGCTCCAGCTGCCCAGTTTGCTAGTCTTCTCCACATTCGGGTAGCACTAGAAAGGCAACGGGAAGGTTCAAGACCTTCTTTTAGGTTACTTTAATACACTCTGTGTGGCTATCAGTACAAGATTTCGAACAAACACAGATGCATCAGAAAAAAATTAAGCCAACCCATGAAAAGAGTGCTGGATTTGCTGTCCAAAGTGGCTCATGTGCTGTTTCTATGCATATGTGTGCTCTGATGCATTTCATTTCTAAATTTTAAGACACGGATGAGTGAGGTACTAGAGTAGAAGTAGAATAGAAATCCCATTCTCTCACCAGTACAAATTACAGGGGAGATGACACTTTCACCATATGACATGTCTATTTTTGCTGCTGTGTTTCCTCTTCAATAGAAATTCCAGATAACACTACAAGCTTTTATTTAGAGTATCTTAAATGGCCATTTATACTTTTTATCTATCCTTCCCAGAGGCCTCACTGCACCGGGAGGCAGGAGCTGGCCTGGGTCCTGGCCCAGCTCAGCCACCATGAAGTGTCATGACCTTAGGCAAGTCACCTTTGCAAGCTTCACTCCTCACTTATGTGGATCAGGCCAGGAGGGATCATCAAGGTCTTTCCCTACCCTGGTCTCCCAGAACTCCACTGATGTGGCCTTCAACGTGAGGTAAACTGAGGCCATCGAAAATCATGCCTGCAACCTGGAAAGTCGTTTTAAAGGGAAGGCAACTTTGCAGTGTAAGTGGTTTCTTTCAGTTCTATGATTTAGCTGCTCCAAAGATTGAAAAGGCAAAGACGAATTGACAGGATTTAAGCCCCTAACAAGTGTGAGGAAGCTGGCCAGAGTGCTGAACGCAGCCACCATTCACAACAGCCATCAGACCTCGCTGGCTGCACAGCTCTAACAAAGCCAGAGCCTACACCCTGCTGGTCAGCAATAGTAACCCCAGGACAGAGGCAGCCAAAAGAGAGATCTCCGCAAGGGCCAGACTTATGGCACTAGGCCTGCGAACAGCTAGCGGGATTTCAGAGCACATGGCACACGATAGTTCCCAGACCTGTTGGAATTATATTTGGCTTAGGTGAGTTTGGGAATAGCTTGGAGGGAGTGCAGTGACATTGTAATGAATACTAATACTATGGGGTCTTGGAGCAAAGAAAAGGTTTTTTCCAGTTAGGTATCTGGTATGAATCCATGAAGGAAAAATTTCCTCAGCGTTAAAAGGCTTGGTGTATGCAGTGGAGGAGGTGATGAGATTTCTGAAATCAGGAATCACCAGTTCCAGTTCGGAAAAAACTCCGCTACTCTGCTTACAGTTAAAATCAATTGTCTGAGCTCCCCAGGTACCTAACTAAGCACTTTCTTCCCCACAATTCCTCCCCTCGGCAGTCTATTTTACGCAGATTATATCAATCTGTCTCTTCGTTGCTATGTAATGCACTAAAGATTCTCAAAATCTTTCAGTTTATCCAGAACTGAAATATTTGCACCAGAGCTGTACCCCACCCACATCAACCCACCATCTGCCTCGCCCCTGTCCCCAAGAGAAAGCAAATAAGTAGTGCCTATTGGGAGGCCGGCCCTTGCTGGGAAAGCAGGAAGGCTCCCCCACCCACCCCCGATTGTTTCAGTCCAGGAGGTGGTCTGCACAATTCCTTTCTTTAGCCTGAGGTTCAAGTTCCCTATTAACGTAGACAACTCTTCACTGGAGCTGGAGTATAAGAAATTTTCTGCTTGATGTGTTTTATGTCACATTATTATTTTCCCTGCACATCACACACCTCTCCGAGGGCCACAGGAGAATGCGTCTGACGTAAGACTTTGGGGAGAGTCCCCCACCATTTAGAAATGAGGAGGAGGGAGAGACCAGCTCATAAAGGAATCTGTCTGAAGCCTCTCCCTCTACCCTCCCAGGAGGCCCGGACCCCCAAGAGTGCTCTCCTGCTCTGGATACTTCTCATATACCCAGAACTCATTACCGGCTTCCCCAGGATGACTGTTCCCCCTTTAGTCTGGGTTTCTGCAGTACTGCTATGCGTCTGCTTTCTCACCATGCTGCGGCAGGATTCATAGGGTTTCCCCAACCAGCCTTTCTGCCGCTCCTTATTTATGGGATGAGGATGGAGGCAGGACAAACATTAATTAGCTCAAAGTGTGGATGAATCAAATCAATTACTGCCTCACTCCCCAAACAACATAACAACAACTATGATTTAGTCCTTGTTTCCATCAGGTGGAAGAAATCAAAATTGCACGTTTGCACGTACAGACTATTTATAGCAATAAAGAGAAACGAATAAGGTATATACAAGCTCCCAAGTAGGGGGATTTCAGAGGTGGGGGGAGCCTGCCTCCGTGGTATGATGGGGACTGTTGGTTTCCCTGGGAGAGTCTCTTCTTGGTCACATCCCCTAAAGTGAGAGGGCGCGCCCAAACTCCCATTCAAGATACAGAATCTGGTCCCAGAGAGGTGTTTCCATGGAGAGGTAGAGGCAATGACTCTTTTGCCCCCTGGGTTGCTGGAAGTGGCAAGTAATTTACGCCTACAGTGTGGACCTTCCTAAAGTGCCCCTAGATGAAACCTAGAGGATTCTCGAGCATCTTTAGAACGGGACTGGGAGCTCATATCCGAGTAACCCAGCTGGGCTCCTCAGCGGCAGGCCTGCCCTGGCTCCCTGGGGATGGTGGAAGGAGGCACCAAAGCAACCTAAATACCCAGGGGCAAAGTGGACTCTAGCAAAATAAATCTTCAGGCATCTTCTCAATGCTTATTCTCAACACCACCCACAGCCATTTCCAGAAAAAGCTGCTGGTCGTGGCCCAAACAAAGCCCCCCAAGGAGAAACTGGGTGGTGAGATGAGGATCAAGTCAAGGGCAACAAGCAACCTAGATGCACAGACAGCTTCCCTTGATGAGGAGGCTGGTGAGAGTGGTGACCCCACCTGACGTGTGCAGCGTTGGCTTGTGTTACCCACGCTCTGAGTTTGGCTGAGGTCATATTTGCCTCTTTCACAACCACCTCCTCTTGCAAGCCCCAATCCCACGAATAAGCCATTGACCTTGAGTTTGAGTCTGGCGTTGATTTGCTGCTCTGTCTGGAGGAACCCCAAGGGTCTTGTGGCTATGGGAAGAAGTCCTCCTCATTTGAGCAGCAATCGCTTTTCCTCTCCTCCTGCCACAGTGATCAAATTAGCAGGCTGCTTGTCCTCAGAGAAAATGCGCCCATGGTCCCAGGAGGCACTGCCCATTTGCCTGTCTGCTGGGTTGGGCAGGGAAAGCAGGGATGTATGTGTGAGGTGTCCCTCCTTCCCCTGTCCCCAGGAAGGTCTCTCCCACCTGGGGTGGCCGTCCAGCCAGCAGCAAGACCACAGGGAGGACAGGTTCTGGAGTCTTAGCTGTAGGAGGCCTGGCAGGTGGCCACATACACACTGCTGCCCACCGTGCCCCCACTGCTCAGGCTGCTGGTGGGAGGACACTTGAGGGGCTGCATGCTGCTGTCCCTCTGGATGTGCAGTTGCTCAAGCTGCCAGCGCTCCCAGCTCTTCCGAAACTCCATCTGGACCTTCCGTGGGAAAAGGAGGAACACAAAAGCCATCATGCAAACCAACTGCCCACAAAATGGCTCCATTATTACATTAGTGGGGAAAGGAAAAAATCCACTGCATTATATTAAGGGACACAAGTCAAGGCCTTCGGGCACCTAAATTAATATCCCAATAAAATTGTTTATTGTTGTCTCCTATTTTCTGCCTGTCCTCAAGAGAGAGATGGTTTGATGACCTAATTGGTCTCTTCTTTGTCTAAACTCTGTGATTCAGCTAAGTACCTTTTACAATCCATCACAGTATTATTTAATGGAAGGGAATGAAAGCAAGGGACAAGTGCAGGGAGACAGGAGGTGGGAGAGAGAAGAGAGGAGCTGACTTTAGAGCACACTCTCCCAATTTCAGCTTGGACGACTGGAGTGGGGACACATGGCATGCCCCTAACCTCGTGGTGCCTACAGCAGACCCTTCCACACTCCCTGAGTGTCTTGATCCAGGCCCCAGCCCCTCACAGGGGAGGAAGGCATGAAGGAGGAAGGAGGGCTTCTCAGCTTGAATTTGAACTGATTCCATCCAAGGAGACTCTGCAGTGACCATGGCAGGTGCAGCACAGGTGAACTCGGTCAACCAGAATGCCTGCTTGCTGAGCGTTGGCCTCCCTATCAGGAGAACCTTCTCAAGAGGGCTGATGCTTGGGGACCAGACTGTCAGGGCAGAAAGACACATGTAACACTGCAGAGCCCCAACCCCTTGAGGGTTTATGGCAATGCTGTGGCTCCCTGCAATGGCCAGGGATTCAGGTCCCCAGAGAGGGCTGCTTAGACCTGGACAGTTACTTCTGAGGGCTCTGGATCACTCTTCTGGGTGATGTTCCTACAAGTTGGCTTTCCAGAGCTTCTTTGATGGCCCTTGGCCCCAGTCTTTTCACACTAAAGTGTCTGGGGTCCGGGCTCTTCCTCTCAGGACAAAGCCACAGGGAGAGCCAGCTGCCAGCAGCTGTGGGTAAGGGGCTCTCTGCCAATTCACCCACCAGCCCACAGGCTGATCTCAGTCATTCCCCACGCACTGGAAGCCCCATCAGTCACCTGTTCCCAAACCCATGAGCCTGTGAGTGGCCTGCGCAGAAGTGTGCAATAGAGTCAGGAGCCCTACCCTCTCTGACAGGCCAACTAACTGTCCACAGCAGCCTACAGCAGCAACAACTACAACAACAATACTTTCCAAGTGGCCGAGACTTGACTGGTGTGGTAGTCAGCCTCTAAGGCGGTGCCCAGTGATCCCCACCTCCTGGTACTCACACCCTGTGTAATCCATTACAGCAGGATTGGTCTGTGTGACCCATAACAT
>NW_007737334.1:58800-59266 GCF_000696425.1 Galeopterus variegatus | reverse complement strand
TTGTTCAAACACAGGGTGCTGGGCCCCACCCAGGTGCATGCCCGTAAATGTTTAACAAGCATGGCAGGGGGAGGAGGGAAAGGTTCTGACTTGTAGTGTTTGCCAATTCCAGTAGTGTAACTACTACCTCTATGGCTGATTTCAAGTTGCCACAGAGATGTCCCTGAACAGGGCACTGGAAGAGAAGTGCACCATTTGGCTTTTGTAAGACAGTAGGAGCTGGTGNTTCACTATAGTGTTTATAGTTTTGTAGTTTATATTTAATTCTCTGAAATATTTTGAATGAACTTATGTGGAAGGGGCAACGTTTGCATATTTGTTCATTTATTTTGATATGATCATCCCCATTTCTTGAGAAGACTTCTTTTATTTGCATCGACTGTAAGTGGAAGTGGTCACACTCTCACAGTGACCCGGGACATCTTCTCTGAGTGTAGATGGAAGAACCCCACTGGCAAGCGGGAGA
>NW_007737334.1:54422-56757 GCF_000696425.1 Galeopterus variegatus | reverse complement strand
TTTCCCCAGCTGCCTGTGTCCACACCTGGCCCCTGTGATCTAGACCCCTCCTCTCCCAAGTGAGTCCCAGGGAAGCATCTTCCTCGTGGGATGGTAGTTTGTGGTGTTTGTTCATAGATTGACCCTGGTTGGTATTAAAATAACCTGGGCGCTTTTAAAACCAAACCCATGCCTCTGGTCCCCGCCACCCTGGATTCTGTTTTAATTGGTCCAGGGAGAGGCCTGGGCATCAGGATCTTTTTCAAAGCTCCCTACATGATTCCAATGTGCTGCTATTTGAGAGCTGCTGGTTTAATTGATTAAGATCTTTGAAAAGTCCTTGTCCTAAACCAGTGGCTCTGAACGCAGGGGACATCTGGCAGTGTCTTGAAGACATTTCTGGTTATCACAACTGGTAGTGTTGGGGCGTGGGGGGTTGCTGCTGGCAGAAGCCAGGAAAGCTGTGACACTTGCAGGACAGCTCCTACCGCAGAGGACTATCCAGCCATAGTGCTCAGGTGAAAACCCTGTCCTAACCTAAAACAAACACGAAGGCTGGGAAAAACCAAGATAGGTAATTTGGGTTATTTGCTCCAGCAGCTTAGGCCCATTCATTTAGAAAGAGCCAAGAATGCCAAAGGCAGTTTTAATTATTTTATTCTGCCTGTCTTTCCCTGGAAATGGGCTGCTATCACCGCTTGTGTTTTTCTCACTCTGTAGGCTCACGCAGACCTATGTCACGATCTTCATTCCAGTGCTTCCTGTAAGTCGTCAGGGGTTAAGAGGTCCCCTTCCCGGGTCTGTTGGTGACAGGCAGCTGCGGTATCTGTGAGCCCAGTGTATTGGTTCTGTCTCAGATGACCTTCCACGTGACACTGGCTCCTTCAAGGAAGCGTGGTTTTAGTTATGCTCATTAAGGACGCAACAAACATTTGCCTCCAGGAGGCCACTGTCTTGAATTCCTGTAGGGGAGGGACTTCCAGGATCCTCTGCCGAGAGTTCAGATGTGTGCGTGGGGGGCTAAAGTCGTAACCATCTCAGAATCCCTGAGGGCATCACTTTGGACCTTAGACTTTGTCCTTTGCTGGGGGTGGTCTCACAGAACGCTAAGTGTGTGTTAATGTTTGACACAGGAGCACGTGGTCAGTGAACAGTCCAAGCCAGGTGTTAGTCAGCTGGAGAGTGTCGCTGAACTAGTCTGCTGGGGCTGTCACAACACGATACCACAGGCTGGGGGCTTAAACCACAGACATTTATTTTCTCACAGTTCTGGAAGCTGGAAGTCCAAGGTCAAAGTGTCCTCAGGGCTGGTCTCCTCTGAGCCTCCCTGTGCTGCCTCTTCACACGGGCGTCCATCTGTGTGATCACACTCCTGCTGTCCCTAACCTTCTTATAAGAGCACCGGTCCTATTGGGTTAGGTCCCCCAACAGGACCATAGCCTAGTCTACATGGAGGCACCTGCTTAGAGCTTGTCCAGAGGCTTCCTTCACGTCCCAGCGCCCCCAGCAGAGTCCTGGCCGTGCACCCAAGGAAACTGCACGTCCTTTTGCCAGATGGGTTGTTTGGATCACGCTCATCTGTAAAGGAGATGTACGAAACACCTCGGCCAGAAACAGCCCGGCCCCGCCCTGTCCTCAGATGGCAGCCTCGGTGCGGCACTTGGCAGCAGAGGGCAGCCAGGCCATGGTCATGGCACAGACCAGCCGTGGCCAGCAGCTGCTGCCGTGTGGCCAGGCCGAGACGTTAACCCTTGTCTCTGGCTCTCTTGTAGGCAACCTTTCTGTATACGTTGCAAGTTAAATACCTGCTCAACCAGGTAATGCGGACTGGCCTTTTCTTTGGGGAGGCTAATGGGAGTTCGTGCCTTTCTGGAAATGGGCCCCTGAGAATTCTCAGGGCTCAGGGAGACCAGGGTGGAGGGAGCTTCCCCCCCGGCAACCACAGGAAGCCGTTTTTTGGTGTTGTGCACACAAGACTTTGACGTTCAGGAGTTTGTTAAGTGATATCAAGGAGAGAATACATTAGTTTTGGCTCTGGAACATTCCTATCCAGTTCCCACTTGGAAATATTGTCACTGGCAGGGCGGGATTCAAGCTGCTGTGTTCTTTGGCTCTGTGCTTAGCCCAGCTCCCTGGAGCCAGGGTGCACGCCTTGGCTCCCCTGGGAGGGCGCCAGGGAGCCGGCCACCTGCTCAGCTGTGTCTGCGGGGCCACTTCCCTCGGTGGGGACGCGAGCGCTTGCTGGCATGGCGAGGCACCTCACGTCAGCCAGACTCTTCACCGTGGTGACGGAGACAGAGGCCCCCAGGGCGGTTGCCCTGACGGGTAGGTGTGGATGCACGATGCAGGCTATGTG
>NW_007737334.1:52573-53947 GCF_000696425.1 Galeopterus variegatus | reverse complement strand
GCTGGCATGGCGAGGCACCTCACGTCAGCCAGACTCTTCACTGTGGTGACGGAGACAGTCAGAGGCCCCCAGGGCGGTTGCCCTGACGGGTAGGTGTGGATGCACGATGCAGGCTATGTGGGACTGTGGGCTTCCTTCCACGTGAGTCCAGGTATAGAGGGACACCTGGCAGTGGGTCACGGTCACACGGGCAGGCTTTCCAGGCATGTGGGACAGGGAGCGACAAGAGAGGGGAAAAGGAAGGGAGGACATGTCCCACCTATTTAATGCTCTTGAAATTTAGATATTACCCTATTAACAAGAGTATCTTGAATCTTTATTAGGGTTAGAATTATATACTTGAAATAGCTGTAGAGCAGAGGGAAGGAGGCTGGCATTTCTGGGCTCTGGGCCCTCTGCCTTCGGTCTGTGATCTTGTGCAGGGGCAGGGCCACCTCCCAGCTGCTGTGGGGGCCTTAATGTCGGGTTCTCATTTGACCTGGAAAGAACAGCAAAGCCCTCTCCCCAACAGCCTGAGGCACAGGGAAAGGCCTAGAAGCGGGAGCCACGAGTCGAGGGGCTGGAGGTTGGCACTGGGTGACAGAGGACATGTAGGGTTTCCAAGATGGGGAGGGAGGGGGCATCCTGGATGGCGGGGGCAGCAGGAGCCTGATCAGGCCACCGCAGTGGTGGGGACGCAGTGGAAGGTGGCCTTCGTATTATCTGCTGGTGATTTCAGTTTGTGGGAAACACATTAATCGGCAGGGGAGGAGGTGAGAGTTATGGACGGTCCAAAGCAAAGCTGCTGGGGTCTGTGGTGAAGGAAGGGCAGCCCTGTGGGCGGCGGGCGGTGCAATGGTGGCGGGTTTTGTAGAATGATGTGGGGGGAGGGGCTTCAGGGACCACAGGACAGCAAGAGGTTGCTCTTTAATCCCAAGGTCCCACCTTGGGGGCCCTTCCCTGGGAGGACGGCCTGACCATTAGCTGAGGGTGGAGCAAGACAGAAGCAGCTGGAGTTTTGGAGAAAGTTAATCCCCTTGGAAGGGGGGTGGGGGGAGAGAAGCAGGTGAAGCCTGGGGGATGGACTCTCAGGTGGGACAACACGGACCTTGGAGCAGGAGGTGACTTTGTGGGGTTCATCCAGCCTTACTGTGAGGGAGGCTGTCTCCTTGCCTGGCCTCAGTTTCCCTCTCTCGTTGTGATGCCCATGCTTCTCTCTAACCTCCAAACGTGCTTCAGCTGCCTGCAGGAGTCCCAGGTGTGTCGCAGACCTGGCCTCCTCGTGTGGTCCCATGGCGGTGGTCCCGCCAGCCTGCACTCCAGCTCCATGAGCCACCTTCTCTCCCAGGAACCTGTCCTGGGCAGGCTCTGCCCAGTCTGTGACTCCACCTTTTC
>NW_007737334.1:50354-52110 GCF_000696425.1 Galeopterus variegatus | reverse complement strand
TGCAAACAAGTGGCCCATGTTAAGTCACTGGCCAAGACTCTAGCCCTGGCCCCATCAGTCCAAGACCACCAGAGACAAACCTGTAGTCGGATTGGGTTTGCAGCAGGTTTATCGACCCATTGCACTGAGAGACCAGGGGAGCCGTGGCATGTCCCATCAGACAGAGGAGGAGGGGTTATCACAGGAGTCTGGAGAAGTGTGGGGTTGCAGCGAGATGGAACTGAAGCCGTGGCTCTGTGGTCTCCGAGCAGGGCAGGCAGGAGGAGTGGTCAGCGGCAGATCTGGCCTGCAGTGTGGACCCACGTCCTCTCCTCTTGGAAACTGCAAAGCCAAGGTGGATGTAGAAGGTACATGGATGTCGAATGCCACGACCAGGAACTTGTGAGGCTCTGCACCTGGGCTGGAAACGCAGGCTGCTTTTTTGTGCTAAAGTGACTTCAGGGGCCGGCCCGGTGGCGCACTGCTGTAGTGCGTAGCTTGGGAAGCGCGGTGGCGCTCCCGCCGAGGGTTTGGATCCCACATACAGACCGGCCGCTCACTGGCTGAGCGAGGGGCGGGAGCAACACCGAGGGTTGCGATCCCGTGGCCGGTCCTGGTCCGGTACGGGCATGACACTGAGGGTTGCGATCTGTTGCCAGTCACGAAAAAAGACAAAAAAGGAAAAAATAAATAAATAAAATAAAATAAATAAAGTGACTTCAATCCTCTGGGCAAGAGTGTGGGATATTTACCTTCTACTGATACGATTTCAATCAGCAAAATTTCTTGCAGTGTGTGACTTTCAAAGTTTCTCAGTGAGTAAGAAGGCAGTCGTCCTTCAACAAAAGGGGTGTAGGGACACTTTTCAGGGTCAGCATGACCTTGGGAGAAATAGTTTCCTCTTTCCTTTGCGGCTGACTTTTTCGGCATCTGCTGTCCTATCCTGATGCGTGGCAGGACAGGTGTNCCAGGTAGAGCAGAAAATGGCAGAAAAGGTGGATCTCAGGTATGGCATGTGGTGTCTCCTTGTTCCAGGGAATCGTCCTGCCCCAGGTCATAACTGGAGTCGCTGCCAACGTTGTCAACGCCCTCGCCAACTATCTGTTTCTCTATCAACTGCACCTTGGGGTGATGTGAGTCCAGCCTGCTCTGGCACAGGGAGAAGGGATGTCTTGCATGTGGCTTCCCCAGAGGGAGAGGAGAGGGCCCTGTAGTTGGTTGTTGCGTCTGGGATGGTCTCTTCGCACCACTCTGGAAAACACCGTGGGGGATGGAGGGGCCTGCTGGAAATGGCACAGCAANTCTAGGAGTCTTCACTGCCCAGTGCTCTCCTTGCTTGCAAGCAAAAAGGTGCTGTGACCCCGAACAAAGAGCTGCAAAACTGCAATGCTGACGCCGGTCTCGGATCCCTCTGTGCCATCTCCCCCACAACACTTTCATGCCCTAAGTCTTAGCTTGTGATTCCCAATAGCTGGGATGTTTCTCCTACCCCTGTACTTAGGAAAGTCAGAGATGATGGAGTCTGTTCCACACTCCAGAAAGACACCCAAGTTTTGCAAGATCTTCTTAGGTCAATTTTTGAATTGTAATTTTGGTTGAGAAGGTATTGTATTTTCTGCCACCATTGAAAATGACTTGTTGGAGCCTTTTAACCCCCACCAGTGCTCGCACCTCTGCAGACAGCCGTTCCTCTCCCACCCTCTCTGCTGTCTCCCGGTTTCTGCAGGTCCCTCTGTGGTCAGAACTTCACTCTTGATGCCTCAAAGTGAGAAGGGAG
>NW_007737334.1:48008-49164 GCF_000696425.1 Galeopterus variegatus | reverse complement strand
GTTCTCCCTGCAGGGTGGTCCCTCGAGTGCCTGCAGGACTGGGCCTCCTTCCTGCACCTGGCCATCCCTGGCATGCTCATGCTGTGCATCGAGTGGTGGGCCTACGAGATCGGAAGCTTCCTGAGCGGTCTGTATGAGGACGAACAGCAACACGGCTGGTGGGAACATGGGGCCCTGTCTGAAAGCAAGGCGTGCTCTGTCTCTCTTCCCCAGGTACCCTCGGCATGGTGGAGCTGGGAGCCCAGTCCGTCCTGTACGAACTCGCCCTCATTGCGTACATGGTGGGTGTCTGAGAGCTGGTTGTGTGGAGATGCTAGATGTTTCTCTTGCTTGATGTTCTGAGAGTCCCACAGATGAACACAGGCATTTGTAACGTTAAGTACTGATTTGTGAAATGATTAACAGAAGTAAAGTCTCATCCCAGGGCCTGGGAGAGTCCCTTTCATATGGTTGGATCTTCCCTGTGAACTGAAGTGGGGGTTGGGCAGAAACTCCAAATGATCTGCTAGTTCTCCATCTCCTCACAGTTCAAATCTGAAATATTTGACTTTATTTCCACACATTTGGAATCTTTCTCAGTTGTCACCACATGCATTCCTTCAGGGGCCAGGTGGGTGGCATAGTGGAGGCATGAGCTGAGCACGTGCAGTAGATGCCAAGCTGCTTAGATCTCACCTTGCCCAGCGCCTCCTGCTCCTGAAGCCCCTCAGACACCCTGGGAGCTCTCCCGGGTAGACACCCAAAAGACCTGAAAGCAGGGTCTTGAACAGATATTTGCACACTGTGTTCCTAGCAGCCTTATTCACAATAGCCCAAAGGTGGAAGCAAGCCCCGGGTCCATCGGGGATGAATGGATAAACAGGAGGTGGTGTATGCACACAACGGAATATTATTCAGCCTTGAAAAGGAAGGAAATTCTGATCAGCTAGAGAAGAAACCCAGTCCTTAGAGGCTTTCCTTTGACTTTGTTTTACTGAAAAAACATCAATTGGAAACTCTGCAGGGCTGTCTTCTCTAGCACGTGCCACTTTAGAAATGTAAAATTAAAGACAGAAAAGGGAGTTTGTGGTGTGGAAAGAGACTAAAGCCAGAGATGTGCTTTTGCACCATGTGTCGTATTAGTGCTTAGGTTTTCCCCCTTGATGTTGGTCATATT
>NW_007737334.1:45896-46275 GCF_000696425.1 Galeopterus variegatus | reverse complement strand
GCTGCGTGCTTCTCAGGGCATCATATCAGGAGCACGTGAGGCTGATCTGTCCTCTCAGTGGTGGTAGTAACTTTGGTTGCTCTCTGTCCTGTGACTATGGAGAAATAATTTGTACTGAAGGACTAATTTGTTGGGAGATATCTATGTTTGTCCACACTGGTGAGCTTCAGGAAGGGACTGTACCCTTTATTTCTTCTACGTTCCTCAGTCTGTGTATCAGATTTTCTTTAACCCTGTCCTTAGCCATCCTGATTGTAATGCAACATTCACGTTTTAAGTGAGTGATGGATCTTTTTTATTTGTTAATGTTAATTTCTCAAGTGGTAAATGTATAGAGGATAGTAATGACAGATCTTTATTGAGCAATCACTGCACGTGG
>NW_007737334.1:43383-44588 GCF_000696425.1 Galeopterus variegatus | reverse complement strand
TTCAGGTCCCCACGGGCTTCAGCGTGGCTGCGGGTGTCCGCGTGGGAAACGCGCTGGGTGCGGGGAACATCGAGCAGGCAAGGAAGTCCTCCGTGGTGGCCCTGCTGGTCACAGGTGCTTAGACCCGGCTGTCCCAGGCCTGCAGTGCGGTCTCCCTCATGGGACCCTGGCCCCCGTGCTTTCTGCGGACCCTCGGTCACTTGTTCCTTCTGCGTTTTACCTCCAGAGCTCTTTGCCGTGGCCATTTGTGTCCTGCTGTTGAGCTGTAAGGACTTTGTGGGCTACATTTTCACTACGGACTGGTGAGTGCGGGGGTTTCCTTGGCATGCAAAGTCGGTGATGAAGGATGGTGAGGTTGGGTAGACACTGTCACGGGCAGAGGGGCCCTTGGGGAGGGGGTCTGAGCCATGTGCAAGGTCAGAAACTCCACTGATGATACCCGGGGAGAACCGGTTGGAAGCAGGAACTGATTTACCATCTAGACGGCCAGTTGGATGGGCGCTGGTGACGATATTATGCCTCTGGTGCTGAGAACACTTGTATTTTAAAAAACCCTTTCTGTTACCATCGATTACATTTTCCGTTAATTACTGTGTTCTCCATGACAAGAATCGTCTTGGCATCTCTGTATCTGCCAAACTGCCTGGTTTGTAGTACAGTCACGTACCACATAATGATGTTTGCTTCAGCAGGGGACTGTATATATGACAGTAGTCCCATGAGATGACAACGACTATACCATAGAGCCCAGGTGTGTGCAGGTGCACTCTGTGATGCTCACACAATGACAACATCGCCTAACGAGGCATTTTTTAGGAGGGATCCCCGTTGCTGAGTGACACTTGACTGTAGTTGCATAATATAATGTGTTAGGTGAAAAGGGCAAGGTGTAGAATAGAGAGAACGCTTGTATAAAACGATAGAACATAGCAGGGGAAATTAAGAATATACATTTGGATTTGCTTGTATTTCCATAAGCACTAGACAGGTACAGAAAGTACTGAGCGCTGTCACCTGGAAGGGCTTGCGCTGGGCTGGGCTGGACTGAGAGCAGAGCGGCCACGAGACTTTCCTCGCTATGCTGCTCTCCTCACACTGTGTGATTTCTCTTAGCCACTTCCGCATGTCACCTCTTCAAAAACACAATAAAATATTATCAAAAGAACAACATCTCTGTCCTTTTGGCGGCAGGGGGAAGAAGCAAT
>NW_007737334.1:34943-42019 GCF_000696425.1 Galeopterus variegatus | reverse complement strand
GAAAACATGATCCAGACTTTATTTTGGGGGTGGGCAGTTACCAGATAATTTGATTTGCCTACGTTGATCAAATGGACTATGCTCACATTTTTTCAGAAAATTGTGAGAGGACATGTTTAGCAGGGATCTGCCACGGGAGCTGCTGTGGGATCCGTGGCAGTCGTGGGCCTGGCCGTGGTGCTGCAGCTGTCCCGGGAGCAGGGTGTCACCTGCACGGGAGCGCCAAAATCGTGGCCCAGTTCTTCTCATTTGGCATCAACAGCATTTTACATCGGTGTGGAACTTTAGTGCAAAAATATGGACTCACCTTGCTCGTCATGACTGATCACAAGCTCACAAAATACCTAATGACGTGGTGGAACAATTAAAGATTGGTCATCCAGGTGTTCGGTTCAGAACCTGGTGGCAGTCATCTCAAATATTAAAAGTGGTGAGGACCTGGAAAGACATCAATTTGATACTGTGACAAGACTGCACCCCCCCCCCCTGCACCAGGGAAAGCCTCAGAAGAGGCCTTCCTGTCTAGGAAGAAACCTGTTCAGTGACAGACCACAGCGATGGCGACGCTTCTGCCATGTTGGAAGTTTCCTGTTCATCTGATCTGCTAATTTACCCAGATAAAGCATTGGGGGCACCTGGAAGATGAGCAGAGTCGGAACCACAGCTCAGACCCATTCTGAGCAAGTCTGTCTTCATGCATTTGCCACGACAGTCACCAAGCCAACAGCGTGGCACCTGCAAATCCCTGTCAATGAGGAAGATAATGGATCATAGTTCTCAAAGACAGTTTTCCTGAAACCAAGTCAACTTAGTTGATATGTTTTATTTCACTGGTTAATATTTAGATGAAGAAAACCAACATTATACTTTACTGAACTGTGTGTAATTGTTCCATTTTTTTGGGTACCTGTTTGACTTATCATAGGTTGACGTAACGAATTTACTGCACATTTTCCAAAAGGAATCAGCAGATTTCATCAGCATTGTACTCCCACTTTCCTTGAAGGAGGTAACTGTAGATGGAAAAACTTGGGCTATAAAGCGAAATGCTTTCTTAAATCAGACATTTTGACTAAGTAACTTGACTCAGAGTGTAGGTAGGGAGATATTGAAACATAAAATACAGCAAAAGAAATCTGAATATTCAAAATCTTTGTTTAGATCCTGAAAGTAACTAATAATAATCCATAAGTAATGAAATACTGCTGTACTATGTTCTTTTGCCATTTATTTTATTTTATAGTTCCATATTGAATACATTTCCAATTATTTGATTTTTTTTTTCTTAAAAGATGAGCGGTAAGGGGGTCTTAACCCTTGACTTGGTGTTGTCAGCACCACACTCTCCTGAGTGAGCCACGGCCCGGCCCCTCAATTACTTGATTTTAATTTACATAACTTGAACCTATGCAGATAGGGATATTTCTACTGTTTAATTCCCTGTGATAGAGAACTCTTAAAAATGATTTTTGTGTTTTATAAAATCAAGCTTTACAATGCTGAGCAAAAAAAATAAAGCTGGAGGCATAACACTACCTGACTTTAAACTATACTACAAAGCTATAATAACCAAAACAGTATGGTACTGGCATAAAAACAGACACACTGATCAATGGAATAGAATAGAGAATCCAGAAATCAACCCACACACCTACAGCCATCTGATCTTTGACAAAGGCACCAAGCCTATACACTGGGGAAGAGACTGCCTCTTCAGCAGACCCACATCTCTCACCATTTACTAAAATCAACTCAAAATGGATTAAGGATTTAAATATACACCCTGAAACAATAAAACTTATTAAAGAAAATATAGGAGAAACCCTTCAGCAAATAGGGCTGGGCACAGACTTCATGAATATGACCCCAAAAGCATGGGCAACCAAAGGAAAAATAAACAAATGGGACTATATCAAACTGAAAAGTTTCTGCACAGCAAAAGAAACAATTAACAGAGCTAAAAGACAGCCAACAGAGTGGGAGAAAATATTTGCAAAATACATATCTGACAAAGGACTAATATCCAGAATATATAAGGAACTCAAACAACTTTACAAGGAAAAAACAAGCAACCCAATTAAAAAATGGGCAAAAGAGCTAAGTAAGCATTTCTCTAAAGAAGATATGCAAATGGCCAACAGTCATATGAAAAAATGCTCAACATCACTCAGCATCCGGGAAATGCAAATCAAAACCACACTGAGATACCATCTCACCCCAGTTAGGATGGCTAAAATCCAAAAGACGCTGAAAGATAAATGCTGGCATGGTTGCGGAGAAAAAGGAACTCTCTTACATTGTTGGTGGGAATGCATAATGGTGCAACCCCTATGGAAAATGGTTTGGAGGTTCCTTAAACAGCTGAAGATAGATCTACCATACGACGCAGCTATCCCACTGCTGGGAATATATCCAAAGGAATGGAAATCATCAAGTCGAAGGTATACCTGTTTCCCAATGTTCATTGCAGCACTCTTCACAATAGCCAAGAGCTGGAATCAGCCCAAATGTCCATCATTGGATGAGTGGATACGGAAAATGTGGTTTATCTACACAATGGAATACTACTCAGCTATAAAAATGAATGAAATACTGCCATTTGCAACAACATAGATGGACCTTGAGAGAATACTATTAAGTCAAACGAGTCAGGCAGAGAAAAAGAAATACCACATGTTCTCACTTATTGGTGGGAGCTAAAAATAAATTAATTAATTCACTCACATACACACACACAAAAAAACTGGGGGGTTGGGGAAGAAGATATAACAACTACAATTTTTTGAAGTTGTTACAACAAGCAAACGGAAAGGACATTCTTGGGTGGGAGGGGGAAGAGGGAGGAGGGAGGGAGGTTTCGGTGATGGGCCGTAATAATCAACCACATTGTATATTGACAAAATAAAAATTTAAAGGAAAAAAAAAAGAAATAAATGCCTTGCAAAAATGAAAAAATAAAAATAAAAAAATAAAATAAAGCTTTAAATTAAAATGAGGAAATAAAGTTAAATTTGTATGTTTAAAAAAAAAGTTGTGAGACACAGTGTGCAGTTGGCTTCCTCTACAGGCCACGCAGAAGCAGAAGTGTCCCTGAGTAGGCTGCGATGCCCGTGTGCATCGGTCACATGTGAGGGCCGACCTCGCTGAGCTGCGGCAGAAGAAGGGCCCCATCACCTCGGAGCCACACGTTTGCCTTTTGCTAGTGACCATGTGCTCTTATTTCCTAACAGAGACATCATCACTCTGGTGGCTCAGGTGGTTCCCATCTATGCTGTATCCCACCTCTTCGAAAGTCTTGCTGTACGTATTATGCACTATTCCCTTAAGCACTTTTATGATGTATTTCTTCTGGTGATGGTAAATTTCCACTGAGAAGAGGGGCTAGGGTAGGTGGTAATACTGAGTATTGAAATCGTATTCAGTTTAAAAGAGTACTGTCACATGGCATGGGTTTTTAGGTCAGAGGCCTGTGAATGGCACGTGCTCAGGGGATGGGAGTCCTTTGGAAGCACTGGTGTGGTTCTCACTGACCAGAACGTGGTCTGCCCACAGTGCACGAGCAGTGGCAGTCTGAGGGGAACTGGGAACCAGAAAGTTGGAGCCATCGTTAATGCCATCGGGTATTATGTGGTCAGTCTCCCCATCGGGATCGCGCTGATGTTTGCTACCGAGCTCGGAGTGATTGGTAAGCCTTAACCTTCCCAGGGCCCAGGACAAGCACGTGGACTTTGGAACTCGAGCTTTCCCACATTCATTCTGTGCCTTGTCAGAGGGAGCAGGGAGGGGAGAGGACGTTGTCTACAGCTCTGGCCAGGGGCCCCAGGCCCTGTGGTCACGCTGCTCGCTATGCCCTGTGGGCGATCTTCCACAGTGACACACTTGAGCACGACAAGATGCCCCTTCTATTCATGTCCCAGCACTGAGTCATCACTTCTTCAAAGGAGGTGACAGCAGGGACCACCAAAGAAGCATTTGGAAACATCCCTTTTGTGGACCTGTTCTTTTAGTGACAGCTCTGGTGCAGGGAGACCTTAAGAGTGAGTCTGCAGGGCTGACGCCGTCCAGCACCCCGTCCTGCACCTGGCATCCTGGACTGTTTGGGGGAAGGCAGGGAAGGCGTGGCTGGGGCTCCTGGCGGTGGATCCACCCTAGCACAAGGCCCTCTGTGGCCTCAGGGAGGGCAACACGCCCCACCTCCCCCCTGGTGCAGATAAGGACACACAAGTGATGGACAGTACACAAGGAAGGTGGGTGGGTGGGGCTTCATTATCACTTACTACACTAGCAGGAAAGAACTTAATTCACAGGATCTAACATTACCAGAGCGAATCATTTTTAAAAGTAGGGAAATAAATGACTGCCCAGTTTCAATTTCTAAAATAATGATTTGGACTACATTGGCAGTTAACGCATGATTATACTGAAACTTGAATGTTATCTCTGGGGTGAAGCAGTGACTGATTTAATTCGTTTTAGCCCATCAGTACTTTGGTGGCTCAGAGGTGGCCAGTGCTCATCAGATACCTACAGGGAACTTCTGGTCCAGTATGTACCATTAAGTTGTACATTTTTCTCAAGTTTAATAATGTTTAATTAAATTAATTTTTTTTGGCAGCTGGCTGGTAAGGGGATCAGAGCCCTCGACCTTGCCATTATAACACAGTGCTGTGACCAGCTGAACTAACCCACCAGCCCTCAAGTTTAATAATATTTTAATTAAAAATACAGGAGATGTTCAAATAATGGAATTGCGAAAGTTCATTGGGTTTGCATCACAGTGCAGAAAATTATTTAGCTGAATTTCTGGCATTATTCATATTTCAGATTTGCCAAGAACATAGCTAATAGAAATATTAGAGGAGTCTGTTTTTTTTGAGTAAATGATATATTATGAGTAAAATGATATATTTTTTGAGTAAAATGATATATTATACAATATATCCAAAATGTTATTATTGCAACATGCAATCAATATA
Organism: Galeopterus variegatus; assembly: GCF_000696425.1. Classification (NCBI taxonomy): domain Eukaryota; kingdom Metazoa; phylum Chordata; class Mammalia; order Dermoptera; family Cynocephalidae; genus Galeopterus; species Galeopterus variegatus. The sequence goes on along the minus strand of NW_007737334.1, from coordinate 37,043 downwards.
AAATATTAAGAAGATACTTTACATTCCCTTTTTTATATTATATTTTTTTATTTATGTGTATTATATTTTTATTAATACTGCTTTTAATTGACAAATCATAATTTTATACATTTATGGAGTACAATGTGATGTTTTGATATATGTATTCCATGAGGGATGATTAGATCAAGCTAATTAACATGTTCCTCACCTCAATTACTTATTTTTTTATGGTGAGACAGTTGAAATTCACTTGACTCGTGATATTTTCAATTTACACTGGGGTTATTGGGACTTAATCCCATTGTAGGTCGAGTAGTACCTGCATACGATACATTATTNGGCAGTTACCAGATAATTTGATTTGCCTATGTTGATCAAATGGACTATGCTCACATTTTTTCAAAAATTGTGAGAGGACACGTTTAGCAGGGAGCTGCCACGGGAGCTGCCGTGGGAGCCGTGGCAGTCATGAGCCTGGCCGTGGCGCTGCAGCTGTCCCGGGAGCAGGGTGTCACCTGCACGGGAGCGCCAAAATCGTGGCCCAGTTCTTCTCATTTGGCATCAACAACATTTTACATCAGCATGAAACTTTAGTGCAAAAATATGGACTCACCTTGCTGGTCATGACTGATCACAAGCTCACAAAATACCTAATGATGTGGTGGAATAATTAAAGATTGGTCATCCAGGTGTTTGTTTCAGAACCTGGTGGCAGTCATCTCAAATATTAAAAGTGGTGAGGACCTGGAAAGACATCAATTTGATACTGTGACAAGACTGCAAAATATGACACTGCACCAGGGAAAGCCTCAGAAGAGGCCTTCCTGTCTAGGAAGAAACCTGTTCAGTGACAGACCATAGCGATGGCGACGCTTCTGCCATGTTGGAAGTTTCCTGTTCATCTGATCTGCTAATTTACACAGACAAAGCATTGGGGGCACCTGGAAGATGAGCAGAGTCAGAACCACAGCTCAGGCCCATTCTGAGCAAGTCTGTCTTCATGCATTTGCTATGACAGTCACCAAGCCAACAGTGTGGCACCTGCAAATCCCTGTCAGTGAGGAAGATAATGGATCGTAGTTCTCAAAGACGGTTTTCCTGAAACCAAGTCAACTTAGTTGATATGTTTTATTTCACTGGTTAATATTTAGATGAAGAAAACCAACATTATACTTTACTGAACTGTGTGTAATTGTTCCATTTTTTGGGGTACCTGTTTGACTTACCATAGGTTGACATAATGAATTTACTGCACATTTTCCAAAAGGAACCAGCAGATTTCATCAGCATTGTACTGCCACTTTCCTTGAAGGAGGTAACTGTAGATGGAAAAACTTGGGCTATAAAGCTAAATGCTTTCTTAAATCAGACATTTTGATTAAGTAACTTGACTCAGAGTGTAGGTAGGGAGATATTGAAACATAAAATACAGCAAAAGAAATCTGAATATTCAAAATCTTTGTTTAGATCCTGAAAGTAACTAATAATAATCCGCAAGTAATGAAATACTGCTGTACTAGGTTCTTTTGCCATTTATTTTATTGTATAGTTCCGTATTGAATACATTTCCAATTACTTGATTTTTTTTTTTTCTTAAAAGATGAGCGGTAAGGGGGTCTTAACCCTTGACTTGGTGTTGTCAGCACCACACTCTCCTGTGTGAGCCACGGCCCAGCCCCTCAATTACTTGATTTTAATTTACATAACTTGAACCTATGCAGATATGGATATTTCTACTGTTTAATTCCCTGTGATAGAGAACTCTTAAAAATGTTTTTTGTGTTTTATAAAATCAAGCTTTACAATGCTGAGCAAAAAAAATAAAGCTGGAGGCATAACACTAACTGACTTTAAACTATACTACAAAGCTATAATAACCAAAACAGTATGGTACTGGCATAAAAACAGACACACTGATCAATGGAATAGAATAGAGAATCCAGAAATCAACCCACACACTTACTGCCATCTGATCTTTGACAAAGGCACCAAGCCTATTCACTGGGGTAGGGACTGCCTCTTCAGCAAATGGTGCTGGGATAACTGGATATCCATATGCAGGAGAATGAAACTAGACCCATTCCTCTCACCAGACACTAAGGTCAACATAAAATGAAG
>NW_007737334.1:29871-34009 GCF_000696425.1 Galeopterus variegatus | reverse complement strand
CCCACTGCTGGGAATATATCCAAAGGAATGGAAATCATCAAGTCGAAGGTATACCTGTTCCCCAATGTTCATTGCAGCACTCTACAATAGCCAAGAGTTGTAATCAGCCCCACTGATTCCATCATCGGATGACTGGATACGGAAATGTCCATCATCGGATGAGTGGATACGGAAAATGTGGTATATCTACACAATGGAATACTACTCAGCTATAAAAACGAATGAAATACTGCCATTTGCAACAACATGGATGGACCTTGAGAGAATAATATTGAGTGAAACGAGTCAGACAGAGAAAAAGAAATACCACATGTTCTCACTCATCGGAGGGAGCTAAAAAACAAATCATTCTACTCACATACACATACACACAAAAACCGGGGCGGGGGGAAGAAGATATAACAACTACAATTTTTTGAAGTTGTTACAACAAGCAAAGGGAAAGGACATTCTTGGGTGGGAGGGGGGAGAGGCAGGAGGGAGGGAGGTTTCGGTGATGGGCCGTAATAATCAACCACATTGTATATTGACAAAATAAAAATTTAAAGGAAAAAAAAAAAAGAAAGAAATGCCTTGCAAAAATGAAAAAAATAAAAATAAAAAAATAAAATCAAGCTTTAAATTAAAATGAGGAAATAAAGTTAAATTTGTATGTTTAAAAAAAAAGTTGTGAGACACAGTGTGCAGTTGGCTTCCTCTACAGGCCACGCAGAAGCAGAAGTGTCCCTCAGTAGGCTGCGATGCCCATGTGCATCGGTCACATGTGAGGGCCGACCTCACTGAGCTGTGGCAGAAGAAGGGCCCCATCACCTCGGAGCCACACGTTTGCCTCTTGCTAATGACCATGTGCTCTTATTTCCTAACAGAGACATCGTCACTCTGGTGGCTCAGGTGGTTCCCATCTATGCTGTATCCCACCTCTTCGAAAGTCTTGCTGTAAGTGTTATGCCCTATTCCCTTAAGCACTTTTATGATGTATTTCTTCTGGTGATGGTAAATTTCCACTGAGAAGAGGGGCTAGGGTAGGTGGTAATACTGAGTATTGAAATCATATTCAGTTTAAAAGAGTACTGTCACATGGCATGGGTTTTCAGGTCAGAGGCCTGTGAATGGCACGTGCTCAGGGGATGGGAGTCCTTTGGAAGCACTGGTGTGGTTCTCGCTGACCAGAACGTGGTCTTCCCGCAGTGCACGAGCAGTGGCATTCTGAGGGGAACTGGGAACCAGAAGGTTGGAGCCATCGTTAATGCCATCGGGTATTATGTGGTCGGTCTCCCCATCGGGATCGCACTGATGTTTGCTACCGAGCTCGGAGTGATTGGTAAGCCTTAACCTTCCCAGGGCCCAGGACAAGCACGTGCAGACTTTGGAACTCGAGCTTTCCCACATTCATTCTGTGCCTTGTCAGAGGGAGCAGGGAGGGGAGAGGACGTTGTTTACGGCTCTGGCCAGGGGCCCCAGGCCCTGTGGTCACGCTGCTCGCTATGCCCTGTGGGCGATCTTCCACAGTGACACACTTGAGCACGACAAGATGCCCCTTCTATTCATGTCCCAGCACTGAGTCATCACTTCTTCAAAGGAGGTGACAGCAGGGACCACCAAAGAAGCATTTGGAAACATCCCTTTTGTGGACCTGTTCTTTTAGTGACAGCTCTGGTGCAGGGAGACCTTAAGAGTGAGTCTGCAGGGCTGACGCCGTCCAGCACCCCGTCCTGCACCTGGCATCCTGCAGTGTTTGGGGCAAGGCAGGGAAGGCGTGGCTGGGGCTCCTGGCGGTGGATCCGCCCTAGCGCAACGCCCTCATGTGGCCTGAGGGAGGACAACACGCCCCACCTCCCCCCTGGTGCAGTCTAAGCCACAAGATAAGGGCACGCAAGTGATGGACAGTACACAGGGAAGGGGGGTGGGCGGGGCTTCATTATCACTTACTACACTTGCAGGAAAGAACTTAATTCACAGGATCTAACATTACCAGAGCGAATCATTTTTATTTATTTATTTATTTATTTTCCTTTTTGTCTTTTTTCGTGTCCGGCAACGGATCACAACCCTCAGTGTTGCGCCCGTACCGGACCGGGACCGGCAACGGGATCGCAACCCTCGGTGTTGCTCCCACACCTCGCTCAACCAGGGAGCGGGAACCGGAGTGTATGTGGGATCCGAACCTTCGGCGGGAGCGCCACCGCACTCCCAAGCGGCGCACTGTAGCAGTGCACCACCGGGCCGGCCCCAGAGTGAATCATTTTTAAAAGTAGGGAAATAAATGACTGCCCAGCTTCAATTTCTAAAATAATGATTTGGACTACACTGGCAGTTAATGCATGATTATACTGAAACCTGAATGTTATCTCTGGGGTGAAGCAGTGACTGACTTAATTCGTTTTAGCCCATCAGTACTTTGGGGCTCAGAGGTGGCCAGTGCTCATCAGATACCTACAGGGAACTTCTGGTCCAGTGTGTACCATTAAGTTGTACATTTTTCTCAAGTTTAATAATGTTTAATTAATTTTTTTTGGCAGCTGGCTGGTAAGGGGATCAGAGCCCTCGACCTTGCCATTATAACACAGTGCTGTGACCAGCTGAGCTAACCCACCAGCCCTCAAGTTTAATAATATTTTAATTAAAAATACAGGAGATGTTCAAATAATGGAATTGCCAAAGTTCATTGGGTTTGCATCACAGTGCAGAAAATTATTTAGCTGAATTTCTGGCATTATTCATATTTTAGATTTGCCAAGAACATAGCTAATAGAAATATTAGAGGAGTCTGTTTTTTTTGAGTAATATATTTTATTTTACACAATATATCCAAAATGTTATTATTGCAACATGCAATCAATATAAAATATTAAGGAGATACTTTACATTCCCTTTTTTTATATTATATTTTTTATTTATGTGTATTATATTTTTATTAATACTGCTTTTAATTGACAAATCATAATTTTACACATTTATGGAGTACAATGTGATGTTTTGATATATGTATTCCATGAGGGATGATTAGATCAAGCTAATTAACCTGTTCCTCACCTCAATTACTTATTTTTTTATGGTGAGACAGCTGAAATTCACTTGACTCGTGATATTTTCAATTTACAGTGGGGTTATTGGGACTTAATCCCATTGTAGGTCGAGTAGTACCTGCATACGATACATTATTATTGACTATCAGTCACGCTGCTGTGCAGCAGATCTCAAACCTTGCTCCTCCTGTCTGAAATTTTGTACCCTTTGATCAGTGAGTCCCCACTCTCCTCACCCCACCCCCACCCCCAGCCTCTGGTGACCGTCATTCTACTTTCTACTTCTATGAGTTCAAGTTTTTAAGAAGAGGAATCTACTTTAAAATACAGATCCTTCTGTACCCCAAGTGCTATACTGGGCTCACTCATTCATTTAAAAGCAAACCTACTATGTGCAAAGTAGAGATTGCTGAGAATCCCTTAAAAGAAATGTTGGTGACTCTGGAGAGGTGAGACTATTGCAGTCAATTGTCCACCCGCCTCTTAGAAAAAAGTGCAGCACGAATGGGTTTGAGCCTTGTGTCCCCTCTGGTAGGGTGTGCAGTACACCTGCACAAGGTGTCCAGAGGGCATCGGAATGTGGCACGTCCTCAGGAGCACTCCAGCAAATCATAGAGGCCATCAGAACTCTTTGGGAGGCTTTTCAGTGTACAGATTCCTGGGCCTCACCCAAGGGATTCTAATATTCCTGTTTGTGGTTCCTAGAATAAATCAAACAGAAATCTTTTAAATGATGTATGGTGAAATTACTGCAAATCTAATTCATAACTTTCAACTTGTAGCTGGACATAGCTGGTTCTTTTCTCTTTAAGATGGGTAGGAAGAACAGTTTCTTCCTGCTTTAACAAACCCATTATAGGAGTAGCAGGTGGTCACCAACTTTACTACTCTAAAGAGCGGGCCGACCGGTCCTGAAAAATGTGATACGAGAGTGGTGGGTACCAAAGAGCAGAGCCGTAAACCACGCACTGAGTGGCCACCCAAAACTCTAACACCACAAACCCAGTCTAGGTCTGGACAGCTGTGGAAATAAGCCAAGACCAAACAAGACAGAGAAGCAGAGACTATTCTGAGCTTGCTCTAGCGAGGAGCCAGCCACCGTCACTTGCGTT
>NW_007737334.1:25914-29190 GCF_000696425.1 Galeopterus variegatus | reverse complement strand
GGGGGAGAAAAGGAGGGCTTCAGTTGTGCCCTGCTTGGAGGCTGCCGGCCTGAGGAAGCTGGAGGTGGCTGGCTGGAGGGGGGCATCCTGTGTGATTGGTTAGGGGTACATGTTTTACTTTCTCTGGCTGGAAGTCCCCCAAATTAGGGAAGCTGTCAGTTTTTAATCGAGCCCTGGCTATTTGGGGCTGACTGTTACAGAAGTTACTGTTTAGCGTCCTGGATTGTCACTAGAGACAGCAATCTGCCTCCTGCAAGTCTAATTTCTAGGAGGCTGGCACGTGGGTTGTTTATTGAGACAGGGGGTTGTTTTCTTGAGCCGGTTGCTGCAGGCTGTGGATGATCTGGCCATTGTCCGTCTGGATATTCAGTCTCTCACGGCTATCGGTAGAGCTTTTGATTTTGCCTTTAGTTCACTGTTGACAAAACCTCCCTCATCATTTGGGGTCTCCTTCTGTGCCCTGTGTGGGCTTATGGGGGGAACCTGTATGGTGGTTTGAGGTCTGCGAGGCTTCTCCCTTCCTGCAGTCCCACTCAGCCCCTCCTTTGCTGTTCTGTACCCATGTCCAGGTGCATAACCCTGCCCTGGGAGCTTCCAGTGAAGCCCGTGCTCAGAGCAAGTTAAGGCCGGCAGGAAGCTCGGAGGGAGGGAGCATTGCAACTTCACATGGCTGGTGACTTCTGCTTTTTAAAAAAATGTCAGCCCCCCCTTTTGAGGAAAATAGGGCAGAAAGGCAGTCATGAGTCACTTAATGACGGGGATCCTTTCTGAGAACTGTGTCCTTAGGTGATTTTGCTGTTGTGCAGACGTCACAGAGTGCACTTACACAGCCAAGGCGGTACAGCCTATGACATGCCTGGGCTGCACAGTGTAGTCATGATGATCTTCTGGGACAGGGGAGAGCTGGGTAGAGGTCCCCGGCCCGCTGCGGGCTCTGCCTCAGCCATGAAAGCAGATTCTCAGTATGGCTGCTGTCATGATGTAGGAGAAACGGGCTCCCCAGGGGTGGCTGGTTTTCCCCCAAATTAACCTCCATTAAAAAATATTTCTGTTTCTAGGTCTGTGGTCAGGGATCGTCATCTGTATAATCTCCCAAGCCGTGTGTTTTCTTGGCTTTATTGCTCGGCTGAATTGGACAAAAGCCTGTGAAAAGGTAACTGTGCTCATGGAACCTGGCGAAGGCGCTGCTCGTAGAAAGCAAACAGCAACTGGACCTGATCTGGCTCTTGCCCTTAATTTTGGAAGGTTCTTTATTTGCATTGTGGCTGTTGTTGTAGCTAGATTCATTCAGATGTGAGGGGCTGGGTGATCCTGGTGTTACCCGCCCCCTTAGCTTAGTCGCTGAATGGATGACAGGGGCTCCTGTTTCCTCGCAGCTCAGGCTGGGCGGCAGCTCAGGTGCGAAGTGGGGCTGGACAGCAGGGGGCGCAGCTAATTCACTTTAGTATCTGTTATTATCCCCAAGCATTCCGTTAAGATTTTTCGTGTGCATCCTTCTCTTCAACTTTCTAGGGTCAATGTGGGGTCTGGACATAGGTGGTAGAAGGAGATGGTTCAGATCCCCATTCCGGCTGGCTGCAAAAAAAAAGAGAGAGAGATGAAGTGCAAAGAAGGGAGAATTCTATATGACCTTGACCTCTGCCTCCTCCCTCACCCTGTACTGTTCCCATTCCAGCCTCCTGCCACCCACTGACCCCCTTTTGATCTTTATGAAAGATGATTCCATACCTTGAATTAGAGAAGCTTCACCTTGACAGGTCAATGAAGGAAAATGGCTTGGCATTTCCTCAACCAAGGGTCAAGTAAAATGTCTTAACACGATTGCAAAGCCTCATGGACTGACTTTGAGTTTCATCTTCTAGGCTCAAATACATGCCAATTTGAAAGTAAATATGACCCAGAATGGGAGTTCTGCTCTCTCTCAGGATGCTCTTCGCACAGGTACGGTACAACTCCCCAGCTCCTGGACACGCGTGTCTAGGGGGGACTGCAGGGGCTATTTGTCCTAAACTACATTTGCTGCTGTGAGCTCCCATTTAAATAAGGGCAAGAATGTTTCAGAAGCAAGTGATAAAGCCAAGTAACACCCAATTTGAGGCAAACTGACTTAACACTTGTTTGCTTTAATTTCACACATTAACACACCACTGTAGATGACTGAAGGTCCCCAGTCCACTGCTGACTTGTACGTCTGCAAGAGCTCTACAGACATCACCAGCACTTGGTGACCCTGCACTTCAGCCTTATCTTGGAAACTGACATTTGTCTGTTTGTCTTAATGAGGCCTCTGCTGTTCATCAGCAAACGCGTGTGGGCTGTAACGGGCTATTGTTTGGGCTGTTGCTTCTGATGGACATCAGCAGGTGTGGTGGCTGCTCTTCTGTCAGCTCCGCAGTTGCCCACACTCCAGTCCCGGGCAGTCAGGCGTGCGCTTCACCGGGTGCACCCTTTGACTTCACAGAGTGGCTCAATTGCAGTCAGTGGTTAGTTCTGCTTTTTCTGCCAGTTCCCATTCTTGTGGTGCAGTCTCTCCTGTGCTGTGTGTCTGGGTTTCTTTGATTATGTTCCAGACCTTATATTTGAAAATGGTTTGTAGATGTAAGGCCATTCCTGCTGCTTATAATACCTGAAACTGGGTAATTTAGAAAGAAATGAAATGGATTTCTTAACAGTTTTGGAGGCTGGGAAGTCCACAGTCCAGGGGGCGCATCTGGTGGGGGTCTTCTTCTTGGTGGGAGCTCTCTAGAGTCCTGTGGTGATCAGAGTGTCACATGGTGAGAATTGGCTGAGCAAGAGAGAGCTGACTTTCTCACTTGCTGTCCTTATAAAAGCCATCAGAACCATGCCCATTACACCATGAAAGGATCAATCCATTCAGGAAGGGACAGTTGTCACAATCTAACCACCTCTTAAAGGCCCCACCTTTCAAATACATGAGTGGATTTCTCACCCTCTTAACACTGTTGCAATGGGGATCAAGCTTCAGTGAGTTTTGGGGGGACATTCAATCCACAGCAGTAGAAGTAATTCCAGGGCTACAACAGTGTTGGCTATCCTCAGAAGATTTTCTTTTGCTTCAGTTGTAACCTGTTTAGGGTTACCAGCAGTCCAGGGCAGTTTCACAAATGGAGGTTTCTGGATCCTGCGGCTGCCCTGGAGGCGTGCCACTGCCAGGGAGGGCTGGCTGCTACTGCTGGTGCACGCCGAATTCTTGGATGCGGCCCTTCCCAGTGTGGAGAGGTGTACCAGGACCCCACTCAATAGATACTGAAGTCC
>NW_007737334.1:17071-25307 GCF_000696425.1 Galeopterus variegatus | reverse complement strand
ACATTCAATCCACAGCAGTAGAAGTAATTCCAGGGCTACAACAGGGTTGGCTATCCTCAGAAGATTTTCTTTTGCTTCAGTTGTAACCTGTTTAGGGTTACCAGCAGTCCAGGGCAGTTTCACAAATGGAGGTTTCTGGATCCTGCGGCTGCCCTGGAGGCGTGCCACTGCCAGGGAGGGCTGGCTGCTACTGCTGGTGCACGCCGAATTCTTGGATGCGGCCCTTCCCAGTGTGGAGAGGTGTACCAGGACCCCACTCAATAGATACTGAAGTCCCCAGAGCACTGCATAGCCAATTAGCCACATGTTGCAGATGGAGAACTCTCAGGGCAAAACTAGCCCCAAAGGCTGGGCTCACCCCTCCGGGTGTTTAGCTTCCTCTACATCTCGCCCTCTGTGATTCACTACATCGGTAGCTCCCTGACCCTTCAAAGTGATATTTTTAATTTCCTTCATTCAGATTTTGTCATTATCTTCAGAGGAAGGTTGGTCTAAGTGCTGGTTTCCCTGGTTTGTAAAATCAGGGTAATAACGGTGCTTGCTCCACTCTATCTGTTGTGAGAACTGAGCACTGAGAACACAGGCTCAACGTGTTGTGAGCATGCGCTGGTCAAAATTACCCTCTCGCAGAGCTCCGAGGTCATCGTGACGTTCCTGATCGCCACTTATGCTTATTGGGAAGTCGGATGCCAGTCTCATTCTTGTCCTGTTAGTGCCTTTAGTTTTCTCTTGAGAAGCTTTTCGCTTATTGTCCTATTATCGTTATGTCCTACCATTACTTCTACTGTTCTGAAGTGTCATGAGACCAAGTCTAGGTGTGAGTCGTTACCCTGCTGGTGCTTAGACCCTGCATGTGGAGACCCACATGTTTCTTCCATTCTGTGAATGCCCTTGAATTATTTCCTAGCTTGTCCTCCTTCTGTTTGCTTTGTTCTCTTTGAGATGCTTATTACATGGGGTGGGCGTTGGCCCCTTGAAAAAGTCCCCTGTGAGTGTTAACTTAGAGAGCTGCCTTCTCTCTCCAGCTCTGGGGCAGAGCTCCCTGGAGCAGCCAGGTGACAGCAGGAGGACAGGCAGTGTTTGTGGGGGAGCTCTTGGGGACTCTGAGATAGGGATGCTCTTATTCCTGCGCTGTAGCCACTGCTTCCTGGATGCACTTTCTCCCAGCTGTTAGCACTGGTACCCATCCCCTTTTATACAGATGGAGAAAAATTCCTTCTAAGCTGCTAACTCAGCTCCTTTCTCCCTCCAGTGGGCCCCGAAAACCGTGGAGGCATTTTAATGAGAGATGCTGGAGAAAAGGACAAGCCTCAGCTGGAGCAGCAGATGCGCCAGGACGAGGCTTCGCAGGTCCACCTGGAGGGCAGCGCTCGGTTGTCCAGGAAGCAGTTGGTGCTGCGGCGAGGGCTCCTGCTTCTAGGGGTCGCTTTCATCTTGCTCGTGGGGATCTTAGTGAGATTATATGCCCCAGTTCAGTGATGTGGTCACACGAGAGTCAGGTCAGGTGATACTTTTGAGATTACAAATAATTCAGAGGCCCAGCACGGGCGGTTCATCTTCAGCTAATGACACTCGGCCGTGCCCATGGAGTTCAAGAATTGGGAGTTCAAAGATAACATTTTTCTAATGGAGAAAGGAACTAAAGTAAACACTATATTCTGGTCCAAGACAATGTCTGAGAGATGACATCTGAGTAATAACTCATCAACCACTGTCTCAGCCAAGGACCACTGTGCTGACTGCATTGATAGACGGCTTGGACTTAGCTTCTGCCTACTGTTTTCTGGACACAAACCCATATACTCAGTGCTTAAGGATTCTTACTGTTTGAATTATTTAAAATATATTTTACAATATGTCTTTCCTTGTGTCTTAGAGTATTATTCAACCGGCAAAGGGCACTTGCTAATCTTCATTTGGGGTGGGGTCTAGATCTCAGGCACTGTGGGCACTGCAATATAGTCTTTGGAGCTGTGAAAATCCAAGCGAGTACTGAAAATTCCTGGTGGGGGTGGTGTGTATAGCTTCAATAAAGGCCTTAGATGAAGCAGTGACCTTCCGGGGTGCAGTGCACCCCCAGTGCACACTAAGCACACTCTGTGCTAGGCTGGACACAGTGAGAGAGGCATGGCCCCTGCCCTGGAAGAACAGATAATGAAGAAAATCAGGAAAGTCAGCTACTGGGAGCAAAGACCCCCTAACTGCTGCCCAGAGATAGACTCTGCTCAGGTCCACAAATGGAGGTTCCCTCTCCAGGGACAGACTCAGATAAAGGCTGCCACAGAACGCGGCCCTCCAGGTTGGGCTTGGTGGCGGAGGTGGCCCCAGCTTTGTTCGGGGCCTCACACCCCATCTCCGTTCCCCTACTCACTGCACAGCCTCACCTTCCAGAAGCTTCTCACACTCCCTGCCCTTTCTCTCGCCTGGTGCGATCCTGGGGGTGCCCAGAGGCAGGTCGGGAGGCCACACGGGCAGGGGGTTCCAGAGCCGGGTCCCCGTCCCCATCAGGAGCTGTGTCCAGCCATCCTGGAGGTCCCCTCCCCAGCCCGGCATGGAGCTGGTCTGTCCCCACAGGGCTCAGCATGGTGCGAACCTGCTGTCCTCTGTGTCCCCGTGGTTCCTTGTGCAGCTGATGATCTTTCTCATCAGCACCGTCAGTTCCATGCTCTCTGGACATCTGGGCAAAGTGGAGCTGGACGCTGTGACCCTTGCGGTCTCGGCAGGTGCTTAGTTTTACCTTCTCATCTGAGCTGACCACATGGAAGAGCCTCAGCGTTTGTTGCATCACGCCTTACACGTAACACAGCTTTACAGGGTCTGGGCCTGACCTGCCGGTCGTCATGACCTGATCCCTACACTTGAAAGAGGTCGTATCAATACTAAGGAAACGTGTTTCCTCCACTCTAAACCCATCCCGTTCCCAGGTGAGTTCCCAGGTGAGTCCTGGCCATGCCCCTCCCCAGCTCTGTGATGTGGGCTCACTGCTTAATCTTTCTGAGCCTCAGTTTCCTCAAACACAAAATGGGGGAAAAATATCCACATTGCTGGTGAAGATTAAATGAGAATGCACATAAAATTTAGCAGGATGCCTTGCATATGCATTCAGCCAGCATGGAGTTGGTGCCAGGATCAGTGGTGAGTGAGCTGGAAATAGCCCCTACCCTCTGTGGCCTGTGGCCTGGTAGGGAGACTGTTATGAACAAGTAAACAGATGAGTAAGAGTGTTGCGGATGTCGTACATGATAAGTACCATAAGAAGGCACAAAAGGGTCTGAGATGCATGTAAACAAGCAGACACCTTTTAGATAGGGTGAGCGGTAATGGTCTTTCTGCGCTGCTGTTCGAGCTGAGACTTGAAGGATGAGAGGAGCCGGCCTGGGAAGGAAGGGTTTGGGGTTTGCTTCTGTTTTTAAGTGGCAGGAGTGGGGCCTGCTTATAGGTGTTTGGTAAACAGGAGCCATCTACTACTTCTCTTTTATGTTCAGAGCTTCTGCTTTTCTACCTGCCTCATCACAGATTTCCTTTTTTTTTCAACTGCGGTAAAATACACACAGCATAAAGTTGACCATCTTAATCATTTCTAAGTGTAGTGTTAAGCACGTTTACACTGTTATGTAACCATCACCGTCTTCCATCTCCAGAACTTTTTATCTTGCAAAACTGAAACTCTGTCCCCATTAAACAGTAACTCCGTGTTACCCACTACCCCAGCCCCTGGCAACCACCATCTCTTTTCTGTTTCTTGTCACAGTCTCTCTGTTTTAGAAACAGTGAGGCAATAATTCTTCATTACTCCCATGGAAAAAACAAGCCCTCTTAGTGGTGAGCTTACAATAACAATTATAAAATACAAAGGAATGATTCACCATGAGCAAGAGTTAACAGACACAACAAACAGAAAAATTGGAGTTCAGAATTTGAGATATGGTATCATAATCAGAGAGTCAAAGTATTTTAAATCATTAGACATAAAAGAAGGATTTGAAACCAATAGAAGATTTGGAAAAGAACCAAGCTGAAAATATAGGCATTGAAATTTAAAACATGATAGGCTAAACAGCAGATTAGCTGCAACTGAAAAATCAAATAATGAACATCTAGATCTGTGGAAATTCCCCAGAATAAAACAAAGACATGTAAAAAGATGGGACATATGAAAGATATAGGTCATGCTACATCTAGGAGGAATTCCCCCAGGAGAGAGTAGGGGACTGGTGGGCATGCAGTATTAAAAGACATTTGACAAGAGATGATTGAAGTAAGACATGAATCTTAATGTTAAAAAATCTAATGAGCATTGTACTGGAGATTCTAGCCTGTGCAATTAATTAAGAAAAAGAAATAAAAGGCACCCAGATTTGAAAGGAAAAGGTAAAACTATATTTGCAGGTGACATGATCTTTTATATAGAAACCCCTAAGGAATCCATATCTACAATAAACTAAAACTACTAGAGCTAATAAATGAGCTCAGCAATGTTGCAAGATACAAGAAAATACATAAAAATTAGCCATATTTCTATACACTGGCAATGAATGATCTGAAAATGAAATAAAGAAAACCATCCCATTCACCACAGCATCAAAAAGAGTAAAATATGTAGGAATAAATTCAACCAAAGCAATGCAAGACTTGTACATTGAATACTACAAAACACTGCTGAAAGAAATGAAAGAAGACCTAAATAAATGGAAAGATTTCCCAAGTTCATGGATTAGAAGATTTAATAGTGTTAACATGGCAGTACCCCCCGACCCCAAGTTGATCTATAAATTCAATACAATGCATATCAGACTTTGAACAATACTTTATTGCAGATTGGATAAGCTGATCCTAAAATTCATATGGAGATGCCAGGGACCCTGAACAGTCAAAGCAATGTTAAAAAAGAAGAAAGTTGGAGAACTCATGCTGTAATAATAAGAACCAGAAGACAATGAAATAATATCATCAATGTGCTGAGAAAGTAATGTCAATCCTTACCCAGCTAAGCTATTGCTCTTGAAAGAGACATTTTCCAGCAAAGACTGAGAGACACCACCATTCACAGACCTTCACTGATGCCCCATAGATTTTCATAGAAACACCAATGTCCACATAATGGTGAACAAAGAAACTGGTAAATGTGGACAAATCCAAACTAGCGTTGACTGTAAATAAAAAATGGTGATTAAACAGAGACGAATGTGCACAGTACAAAAATGAGGTGGGAACAAAATACTGCACAGCAATAAGGGGTAAGATTGGGAGAGGGTTATCTTAGTTGAAACAATCTAGGTATTGACAGGGAAGTGGGTAGGAGCTAGCGAGTGATTTGAATTTTTAAAACAAGGTATGCATGTTGACATTTTAAGGGGAATAACCAAAATAGGAGAACTAGAATATATAATTTCTAAACCAGTGGAAGGAACAAAAGTGAAATTAAGAAAACACAATCAGTCCAACATAAGGCAATGAAACTAAGGAAGATAGATTTAAAAAGCAAGAAGAAAGCATTATAAATAACACATGGTAGAATTAAACCCAAATAATGTGTAATGATACTAAAGGAAAACATACTAAATTTACTGGTTAAAGACAGACTGTCAAGTTAGCTCTCCCCCTCTCCACTTTAAATCTTTTTTGCTCTGCTCTTTTTTCACTTAACATTATCAAACAAGCATTTTTTTAATGTTTTTAAAGGCACTTCCTAAAAACAGTTTAAAAATCTGATTTGCCTCTGTGTAATCACTATAATCAGACTTTTTTTTTTTTTTTTTTAAAGATGACGGGTAAGGGGATCTCAACCCTTGGCTTGGTGTTGTCAGCACCACGCTCAGCCAGTGAGCAAACCGGCCATCCCTATATGGGATCCGAACCCGTGGCCTTGGTGTTATCAGCACCGCACTCTACCGAGTGTGCCACGGGCCAGCCCTATAATCAGACTTTTTATTTGTCTAGTTTTTCAGTATTGCAAGTATTGTTTTAATGAGTATCTTTTCATATAGAATTTGATCCTTGAGCATATAATCCCAGGTAAAGAAAATCTTGTCAAAAATGAGTATTTAAAAAAATCTTTGCTAACTCAATAGTTGAAAAATGGGTATTTTAATTTTCCTTTTTTATTAGTGATGTTGACTATACATCACTAATGTCTTTCTTTTAATTTTCTTTACGTCCTTTTTCTATTTATCATTTTGGGGTTTAGTGGGATTCTTTTTCTTAGCAATTTATAGAGCTCTTCACAACTAGAATATTGTTATTAGTTTTCTGTCAGTTGTGTCTGACACATTTTTCTCACTATTTTCTTTTGCTTCCATGAACTCTTTCTTTGACAGTCCCTTGTTCATAGGAGCCTGCTCTTGTCTTATGCTGCATTATCTTTTGAATATCTGAGCATACTAAATCGAAACTTTGAACATTCTTTGGTGTTCCTCGAGTCATCTATTTTGTTTTCTCTCAGGACAATTGGCCTTTTATTTCTCTTGGTCCTTTTATGAAATGTGTGCTTCAGTTTCCTTCTAGGCTCTGGTGATCTTACTCATCCTTTTATGCTTATAGCGAATGAATACATTGGTTTATAAAATAAATGGCTGGCATGGCTCTCCTGTCCTGTTTGGAGATTTTCCCCCAACAGACTGCTCCCCTGAATGGGTTGGACCAGTGGGGGCTCAGTACAAAGGTGGCATCTTTCAAGTGACAACTTCATTTGAGGGTTTATGGCTGAGGAGCAGGCAGCCTGACCTCCCCCCACACACACCCTGACCTCATGTCCCACTGTCCCCCGAGACAAAAGAGGAAAGTCTTGGTTCTGGGCACTGACACCGCACAGGGAGCTCACACACTGCTTGTCTGTGTTAGGCCAGCCCTTCTGTGTGCAGAGTCTGAGGGAGGTCCGGGTGGGCTGCTCTGTCTGTAGCTCTCAGGTGCATGTCCCTGGATACCTTCCTCACTGCCCGGGGGATGCGCTGGAGCTTCAGGACTCCCAGGGCTCCCCTGGGAAGCAGGATCGTGATCAGCCTTATGTTTGCATCCTGGGTTGTGGCTTCTTGTGGCCCCTGGATGTCGGCGATGGTGCCTGTGTTCCCTCTTCCAGAAGCTGGTGTGCTCTCGTATTCTCGGTGTCATTAATGGATTTATTTTCTGGAAATTTATTTTTCATCAAGGAAGGGGAGTTAAGCATGTGGGTCAGTCATTGACCTTGAACTGGAAGCCAATTCTATGTACTTGGTTACACAAGTCTTACAAATTTTTATACAGTCAAGTCAGTCGTTTTTCAAGTTCTTAATCTTAACAATTTAACATATATTTTTATCAACTCAACTTGGGCTAATTCTCAAAACAGAAAAAAACTAGAAGGCTGTTGGGAGGACACTGCTTCTGGTAGGAACGACAAGTCAAAGCTGGCGTACAGATCATCACGGGCACGCTCAAAGGCCACAGTCGTGTGTGCAGCCAGTCACCAGACAGCCCTGAGGGCAGCCCTGCATCAGGATGACCCCGAAGGTCGGGTGATGGCTGAGAAGCAAAGAAGCTTATAGCTTTAGACTTGCACAATCAAGGATTAAAACACAGTTTTGGCATTTGAAGGGGCAATTTCAGTTTACTGGGTAATCAGACGCCTGGAAGGCTGCGTCTGTCCTGCCATCAATGAAGTGTCGTTATGGAGCCCCGTGTCATCCACCCTCATGGGGGTCCTACGGTTTGCTGGGCATGTTCTTAAGTGCTTTTTCACTTGGTTCATTTAGTTTTTCAGATTATTTATATTTATAATAAATTATATCTTATCTTGTAGAATGTAGCTAGGTTGAATTCAGTCTTGATAGTGTATCTGTAGCCAATAAAGGTGTTTTGCCCTCAAGCCCAGCTTCCTTAAGAGGTTCTGCTCCTATTCCTTTGATGCCAGGAGCAGCCAGGGCAGCCGTTAGGCTTTTTCACCTGGGAAGAAACTGGCTGTCTGAGCATTTGTCCACGCTCACGTGGCCACGATGTAATAGAACCAGTTCTGGAAACCAGATCTCTGAGTCTGTTTAGAGTTTCCATGTAGTTAGACCTTAGGGCTCTAATACTCTAATTTTCAGGATTTCTCATTGTGATCTGTGATTGTCAATTCTCAGGTGTCCCTTGGCTTTGGTGTGGCAGCCAGTGTGCGAGTGGGCAATGCTCTAGGGGTCGGGAATGTGGAGCAGGCCCAGACCTCCTGCTCCCCTGTCGTCCTGTGTGCTGGCGAGGAAAGCAGCCCTGTGCCTGGGTGCCA
>NW_007737334.1:15293-16161 GCF_000696425.1 Galeopterus variegatus | reverse complement strand
TTTGTGAAGACCAAAAATTTATTTCTCACAGCTCTGGAGGCTGGGGAGTCCAAAAACAAGGTGCTGACAGGTTTTTTTGTCTGGAGGGGGCTGCTCTCTGCTTCTAAGGTGCTGCATCCTCCAGCAGGAGGAACGCTGCATCCTCATGTGGCAGAGGGTGAAAAGGGGTCACACTCCGTCCATCGATCCCCTTTTTAAGGGCACCTAACCCCATCATGAGGGCAGAACTCTCACGACTCAGTCACCTCCCAGTCCTGTTGCGCTGGAGATTAAATATCAACATGAATTGTGGAGAGGACAAAAACATTCAAATCACAGCAGTTGACATCTTATTGAGCATTTTCTCTATGAGTCTCCCTTAGAATCATCTGACATTAGTTCTTTTTGTTGACAACAAGAAGAAATACTATAAAGAGCATTTACATCATTGCATTTCTTCAGCCACTGACACCGATACTTCATGAGACGTCAGCCGGGGTTTCTCCCTCTGGAGAACTGTCATCTGCTGTTGCCACGTCTGTATTTTCTAGGTGTTCGTGCGCTTGCAGTGGGAGTTTTACTCGTGGCTTTGAAGGACGTGGTTGCCTGTGTATTCACCAGTGACAGGTATGTACTCATCTAGAAAAGCATCTTGAGTTTTATGCTCTTCCTCTTTACCCTGTTTTTCCAGTCATGAGAGGTGGGTAGCATTTTTCCTCATAGGAAAACCTGTCGTGTGCCTGGAATGGGAAGCTCGGCGCTGTGTTTGAACCCCCGAGTGGGGATCACCCCCGCTCCTCCAACAGCCACATCATTTATCCATCAAACCTGGGTGGACTTTCTTTTTGCTCAGAGGTGCACAGAAAAAGCACGTGGAATATCCTCATCC
>NW_007737334.1:11710-13328 GCF_000696425.1 Galeopterus variegatus | reverse complement strand
AGTCTGATGAAAATACATTGGATTACATTAACAGCAGATTAGACACTGTAGAGGAAAAGATTAGTGAACTTAAAGATACAGCAATAGTAAATATCTGAAGTGAAATGCAGAGAGAAAAAAGACTGAAAGAAAAGAAAGAATAGACACTAGTGAGCTGAGTGGCCTAAAAAGCATGTAAATAGACTTCCTAAAGCAGAGGAGGGAGGGGAAAAAATTTTGAAGAAATAATGAGAAAAAACTTTCTAAATTTGATAAAATCTTAAGATTAAAGGGATCTAAAAGGCTATTTGATGTAATCACCCATGTGAAAAATAGGATTCCTCCAAAATATCCTTGTCAGGTTGCCCAGCTTATACTTTCATAACGTCAGTGATGAGGAACTTGCTACCTTCAAAGGCAGCTTTGGTTCTCAGAACGCTGTCCTTATTTTGAGCTGAAATCTACCTTTCTCACCTATAACCTTCACCCACTGACACCAGTTGTTGTGCTTGTGATCCTAAAGGAGAGTCTGTCCATTTCTCAGTTACACCCCTCCAGAGGTCTGAAGGTGATGCTCTGCAGGGTCTTCNGGTTAAATTGTTTTTCATTTTGTGTAATTATGTGCTCACATAATTATTTAGATATAATAAATCATCTTTTAAATATTAAAAATCCTCTTTTTGAAAAACCTTCCGTAATTTGCATCAATTGCCTGGGTTCAGTTTTATGACCTCCAGATGTTCTCTCCTCGGGTTCATCTGAGCTCACTGGTTTTAGACCAAGGCCTACACGTATTATGAAATGTTAGGACAAAGGAGGTGGGCAGATTGAGTAATAGGAACTGAATTTACCTTTTTGCCTCAAACAACTAAGAAACTGAACCAAAAAAATTTTTAAAATGGTTTTCAGACATTGGACGACAGCACAGAACAGTATAATCCCTGAGAGGGAAACAAATCAAGGGAACACGGTGATTGCCCCTGCTTACTAGGAGGGAGTGTCCAGGCCACAGCACAGGAAGGGGGAACCCTGGCAAAGCCCCTCTGTCTCCCGGGGTGGAGGACAAACAGCTGGGAGCTCTGGGAGGCCATGTGGCTAGAGTCCATGAGGCAGGGGACCCGAGGGGAGAGAGCTCCACAGAGCACCTTCGAGGTCTGCAGAGGGTCTCCCTGGAGTCTTTAGCTGACTACTGAGCCTGCATGCATGTGAGAATACTACTTGAGGCTGGGGAAAACCACCTGAAAGGAACACATAGAACAATCCCTGAAGTTCATAAAGAGATGGAAAGAGTTCGTGTTCCCACCAGCCAGAATGAAACAACCTCATAATACATGGGTCAGCGGGTGGAAGGGTCTTGCCTTGGTACTGGAGGAAAATTAGCTTTAGAAATGAAGGGTGCTCCGGTCCTGCCTAACAAAGCTTAAAAGCAAACCTTAGAAGGGTCAAACTGTTTCCGGGAAACCCTAACTGCATCAAAGCTCAAGAGTATTTAAAATAATACAAGAATACACTGTATCCAACAAAGTGAAATTCACGATGTCTGGCATACAATTAAAAATCACCAGGCATATGAAGAAGTAAGAAACTAAAATCCATAATAAAGAGAAACATCAATTGAAACTGATACAGAAATGAAACA
>NW_007737334.1:11102-11551 GCF_000696425.1 Galeopterus variegatus | reverse complement strand
TATCTCAGGGACATGCACCCATGGTCATACTTTTGACTTTTTCATCACGTATAACCATTCTACCTCTAGTCCTTCAGTTGGCCACAACTCCAATCCTTCCAGCATGCTTTTACAGCTATGTCTACCTAAGAGGATTCTTCAACTACTTGGGCCTTCCAGTCAAATGACAACTCTGGCCTTGTACTCTTTCTCAGTCCATCACCACATTCTTGCTTGTACTTCCCTCATGTAGCTTAGGTGCCATGACCCATCATTTTAGTAACTCTCTTGCCAGTAATCTAAATTCCTTTGACTCTCCTACATGGCAGAACCCCACCCTAGAGGAACCCAGTAGCACATCATCTGTACCAATAGCTGATCATTTTTGTTAAAGTCACACCAGAGTGCATATTGGTTCCACTAGAAACTTATGACCACCAACCACAACTGGACCCTCAGTGCTGCCTTTC
>NW_007737334.1:7912-10245 GCF_000696425.1 Galeopterus variegatus | reverse complement strand
TCAGTCCATCACCACATTCTTGCTTGTACTTCCCTCATGTAGCTTAGGTGCCATGACCCATCATTTTAGTAACTCTCTTGCCAGTAATCTAAATTCCTTTGACTCTCCTACATGGCAGAACCCCACCCTAGAGGAACCCAGTAGCACATCATCTGTACCAATAGCTGATCATTTTTGTTAAAGTCACACCAGAGTGCATATTGGTTCCACTAGAAACTTATGACCACCAACCACAACTGGACCCTCAGTGCTGCCTTTCCTGCCTTTCTTTTGTCATCTCAGTTTCTGTCTCTGCACTCCATATTAAACCTTCACCACTCTTCTCAAACCACTGACCCCTCCCTACCACCTTCCACATCACTCTCAGCAAATACTCTTGCCTCCTACTCAAATTTATCCTACTTGGTGTTTGCTGGGCTTCTTTGATGTGTAGGTTCATGTCTTTCATCAAATTTGGGGAGTTTTCAGCTATGCTTTCTTCAAATATTTTTTCTGTCCCTTTCTTTCTCTCCTTACTTCTAGGACTCCCATTATTTATATGTTGTTGGTATACTTGATGGTGTTCCCTAAGTCCCTACATGTGTGTTCATTTTTCTAAATTCTTTTTTCTTTCTGTTCCTCAGACTAAATAATCTCAATAGTTCTTTCAGTTTGCTGATTCTTTCATCTACCAGGTCAAATCTACTGTTGAGCCCTTCTAGTTAATTTTTCATTTCTGTTATTGTACTTTCACCTCCACGATTTTTATTTTCTCTATATTGATAGTGTCTATATAGTGAGACATTATTCTCATGCTTTCTTTTCAGTTCTTTAGACATAATTTTCTTTACCTCCTTAACTCTTTGAATATACATTTAACATAGCTGAATTAAAGTCTTTTTTGGTGAGTCCAATGTCTGGGCTTCCTCAGAGACAATTTTTATTGTTTGCCTCCCCCACCCCCACCATGCAAAGGCTATTCCTTCCTGGTTCTTTGCATGACTCAATTTTTTTTGTTGAAAACTGAACATTTTGAATACTGTAATGTGTCAGTTCTAGAAATAAGATTCTCCTCCTCCCCAGGGTTTTCATTTTTGCTGCTTGTTTGCTTAGTAACTTTTATGAATGAATTCTGTAAAGTTTGTATTCTTTATCAAGTATGGCCACTAGAGTCTCTCTTCTATTAGCTTAATGGTCAGCTGATTACTGGACAAAGACTTCCTTAAATGCCTGGATCCCGAACATCTCCCAATCATTGCCAAGAGCCTACTTGCACAGAGCCTTAAGCATCCAGAGGTGAGAGCTTAGGCCTTCCCTAGTCTTTCATTAACATGTGCACACTCCTGTGCATGCATATGGCCTTCTAGATTGGGAAGGGAAAAAATTTTGAAGAAATAATGAGAAAAAACTTTCTAAATTTGATAAAATCTTAAGATTAAAGGGATCTAAAAGGCTATTTGATGTAATCACCCATGTGAAAAATAGGATTCCTCCAAAATATCCTTGTCAGGTTGCCCAGCTTATACTTTCATAACGTCAGTGATGAGGAACTTGCTACCTTCAAAGGCAGCTTTGGTTCTCAGAACGCTGTCCTTATTTTGAGCTGAAATCTACCTTTCTCACCTATAACCTTCACCCACTGACACCAGTTGTTGTGCTTGTGATCCTAAAGGAGAGTCTGTCCATTTCTCAGTTACACCCCTCCAGAGGTCTGAAGGTGATGCTCTGCAGGGTCTTCTCTTCATGGTAAACATCTGTAATTCCTTTAGCCATTTCTCAAAGGATGTGACTTTGAGACTCCACCATCGTGAATTCACATAAACCTGAAGGTGGTGTTCTTAGTCCAAACAACACCTTTTAAAGCAGAACTGTTTCCATTCTGCCTCATTCTATCTGATAAACTTCTAGTGAAGTATTGGGTTTTTGGTGGCTACACCACACTAAGTCACCTGAGCTGACTGCCAGCGTGCCACTGGTCATGCACAACATTCTCACCCTTCCCTCATGTGGTTGTCCTCTTGAGCCCAAGTGCGAAATCCTACATTTGTACCCATTAATCTTTGTTTTCTCATTTTTTACTCATCCTGACATTTTTTGTTTCTAGTTCTGTCAGTCACAGTATTTCCTATACTTTCCAGCTTCTGGCATCTGTACATGTGATACATACTTTTATGTCTCCATTTCATCCTCTTTTGTCCAAAAAACTGCACCTTCATTACAGTCTTCCTCTCTACACCCAAGCCCTGCCAGCATGCTGGGTAAACTCAGCATCCACACGGACGAGCCATCCCTTGCCTGAGTCCTCACTCCAGTAACCTTCTCTGTCCTATCTCAGGGACATGCACGCATGGTCA
>NW_007737334.1:5054-7341 GCF_000696425.1 Galeopterus variegatus | reverse complement strand
TGAGTATTGAAATCGTATTCAGTTTAAAAGAGTACTGTCACATGGCATAGGTTTTCAGGTCAGAGGCCTGTGAATGGCACGTGCTCAGGGGATGGGAGTCCTTTGGAAGCACTGGTGTGGTTCTTGCTGACCAGAACGTGGTCTGCCCGCAGTGCACGAGCAGTGGCATTCTGAGGGGAACTGGGAATCAGAAGGTTGGAGCCATCGTTAATGCTATCGGATACTCAAGTATACCTAGCAAATAGTATTTTTAATTTTTAAAAGCTCTTTAATTAAATATTGGATGTCTGCGATTTCATTTTTGAAAAGAGAGAGCTCCTGCTTCAAGCAGTCTGAGCCATCTGAGAAGAAGGTAGAACTTATGAATTAATCTGACACATCTCTTTTCTCTCATCTTCTATCTCTGTGTGTTTTGAGATATTTTCTCAACTTTATCTTCCAAGTTGAAGTTTAGTCTTTAGCTGTATCCATTCACTATCCGGTCTTTAAATAAAATGTTTTATTTTAGTATTTATATTTTTCATTTCAAGTCATCTTTTTCCCAGTTGCCCTTATTCCTTAATTGACTGTTGTTAGCTTACGAATGTCTCTGAGAATAGTAATTATAATTAAATTTTTTTCTCTTGTGTGCCTTGCACCCTTTCTGTTTTCTTTTGTGTCAGCATGCTTATTTTGGTCTTTCCTTTTTTGTGTGCTGTTAATTTTCCTCAGTGTCTGGTGGACATTGGCTTAACATTTGTATTTTTGCATGAAGGACCACATTGTCGTGTTGATTAGTGGAGATAGTGCATATATTCGGTGACTTTGCTGTCCTGTGGGTCAAAGGACTCTATCCTGTTCCAAAGTCACTCCCCTAAGTGAGAGGGACTACAGGCTCTGTCTAAATTGGTGCTACCTGTGACCAGCAGGCCTCCCTTTAGGGTGAATGGGAGGGAAGCAGGAAGCTTGTCACCTCGGGGAGGGTACTGTGGCCTGTTGCAGGTATTGCGTCCACACTGGATCTATCCCGCAGGTCTTTGGTCCCCTCTGCCTCCACTGTGTACCTCCCAGAGCCCCAGCATCCCCTCTGCAGACCTCCCCGGGCAGATCTGCCACTGTAATCGAGCAGAGTTCAGGGGATCCCCGACACTGGCCTTCAACCCATTTCTGAGAAGGACTCTCATACACAGAGGACAATTCCCATACACAGGGGGAAACCTACTTCTCGTTCTTTCCAGCCCCACAGTTACACACAGTCAGCCCTCCCTAACTGCGGATGATTCAACCAACCTCTGATCAAAAATACAGTCCCCTATCAGCGGGTTCCACAGGGCTGTCTGCAGGACTGAGAATCGCCCAGCATCTGCGGGTTTTGATATCCGTGATGGGTCCTGGGACCGATCCCCTGTGAACACCAAGAGGCCACTATACCCAGAATTGGAGCTTTAAGAATTACCCTGTACAGTGGCAGTCCAGACCATGTCCCTTTTAACCTCAATTCTACACAGTAATAAAATTCATATTAGTAAGGTGTTGGTGCGCACGTGCTCTGACCACAGGAAATGCACTGTGCCGGCTGGGCCCACTGCAGTGTGGTCGGCGGCCCCTGACTGCTCTCCTCTCCTCCCACAGAGACGTGGTCTCCCCTGTGAGCCAAGCGGTNAACATCTCCCAATCATTGCCAAGAGCCTACTTGCACAGAGCCTTAAGCATCCAGAGGTGAGAGCTTAGGCCTTCCCTAGTCTTTCATTAACATGTGCACACTCCTGTGCATGCATATGGCCTTCTAGATTCCCAGGAGTATGTCAGAGCTTTTCAAAGCCCCTATAGGCATGTCATTTCCCAGTCTTTCCTACAAAACTTTTTGGTTAGTGTATCATTTGTCCCAGCTGGTATCCCTTGCCTCAGGCAGCAGCAACNTTTGTATGCTTTGAAATTTTTGTTGAGAACTGGACATTTTGAATATTGTGATAAGTCTGCAAATCAGATTTTCCTTCCCCTGGCATTGCTGTTCTTACTTGTTGAGGGCTATAGTCATCCATTTGTTTAGTAATCTTTTCAAACTAGTTTTTGCAAAGAGTGAATGACCTGACAGATTTCCTTAAATGCTTTGATCCAATAAGAAAGTTTTGTTTTGTTTTGTTTAAGTTCTGTCTCTTTAAATTTTTTGACAGGCATTGCCTGGGAAACCACCTTAGCTCTCTGCCAGTCCCTAGGTGAACCTCCAGGTAGATCAAAACACACGACCTTGATTTTGGAGGACCAGGTCCTTCTTGCACTACCTGGCACCAGTAAGCCACACCAGGAA
>NW_007737334.1:3165-3633 GCF_000696425.1 Galeopterus variegatus | reverse complement strand
GACACAGGTGGAACTACCTAGATGAAGTGAGCAGCATTTGTTGGAAAGACTTCTTTCCCCATGGAGTGGTCTTGGCAACCTTGTCAAAAATCAGCTGGCTGTAGATGTACAGGTTTATTTCTGGAGTCTCGTTTCTATTCCCTCGGTCTATATGTCTGTCCTTATGCCACACTGTCTTGATTACCATAGCTTTATAGCAAGTTTTGAAATCAGGAAGTGTGGGTCCTCCAATTTTTTTCTTTTTTAATTTTGTTTTGATTGTTTGGGGCCACTCACAATTCCATATGAATTTGAGGATTGGCTTTTCCATTTTTGTATGAGAGGCCGTTGGAATTATCATCAGGAGTGCACTAGATCTGTAGATTGCTTTGGAGAGTATTGCCATCTTAATAATAATGTCTCCCAACCCATGAATATGGCATGTTTTCCCACGTATATAGGCCTTTAATTTCTTACAGCAATGTTTTG
>NW_007737334.1:0-1188 GCF_000696425.1 Galeopterus variegatus | reverse complement strand
TTTCTCTACAAAACAGCATGCTGGAATTTGGGCTGAAAGACATGCACACACACACACCCATTAATATGTATGTATGCAAGTTTTTTAAAAACCATGTTCAGGAAGTACCATAGAGACTATTTTATTGAACATCTCTAACAAAAATGGTTGAATGGTTGAGCATTTTGTCAAATGCCTTTTTAGTGCCATTAGAAATGATACTATCATTTTTGTCCTTATATCTATTATAAACATAAATGATATTAATTGGTTTCCTTACGTTTCACTATCCTGATGATATTAATTGGTTTCCTTACGTTTCACTATCCTAGCTCTTTAATTGAGCTGTTAGATTCTTTTTTGATAATATTTTATGTAACAATTTTGCAATGTTATTTATGGGTAAGATTGGTCTGTAGTTTTATTTTCTGTGTATCTTAGTTAGGTTTTGATATTAATGATATTAATGTTGTACTCACTTCTAAAGGTAATTAAAATTTTTTGCTTTTTCTATTCCCCAGGACAATTTAAACATTGTAAGAATTATCTGTTTTATAAAGGCGTAGTAGAGTTCTTCCTTGAAACTGCGTGACTTTGTTTTTTGGAGGAGTTTATCCTTCTCACAACTTCCTCAGTTTCTCTTCTGAAAATCAGTCTGTGTAGACTTATGAATAAATTATATATTTTTAGAAAATCATCTTTTTATTGAGGTTCTAAATTTATAGAGCTGTGAAAATTTTATTATGTGCTTTTGGGAGACATTATCATATATGTGCTTTGCACGTATGTCCACATCTTCATTTTCTATAGATTTCTTTTAGCAACGATGAATTTTATTTTTTATTTAAAAATGCCTAATTAGAGAACTGAATAAATGCTGTCGTATGTATTCAAATAGCTCCTTTCGTTATGTATCCAACCAGTATATTTTTACCATGTAAGAAATATTGATTCTCTCATTTCTTTTTTTTTTTTTTCCTTTTTGTCTTTTTTACTGACTGGCAACGGGATCGCAACCCTCGGTGTTGCGCCTGCACCGCGCTCAGCCAGTGAGCGGGAACCGGTCTCCACATGGGATCCGAACCCTTGGCGGGAGCGCCGCCGCACTCCCAAGTGGTGCACTCTCCAGTGCGCCACCGGGCCTTCCCGATTCTCTCATTTCTTTATGAAATTTTAATCTTGTAGCTGTCAGAAGAGCTTTCTTGTGTC
>NW_007737333.1:52231-54218 GCF_000696425.1 Galeopterus variegatus | reverse complement strand
GGCCGCTCCAGACCCGTCGCCATCTTAGAATCATAGATCCTATTCTAATGGCTCCTACATGTGTGTTTTTGGCATCCAAAGTAGAGGAATTTGGAGCAGTCTCAAATACAAGATTGATTTCTGCTGCTACTTCTGTATTAAAAACTAGGTTTTCATATGCTTTCCTTATAAGTTGAATTCATATAAGGAATTTTTTATAGGATGAATCATATATTAGAATATGAATTTTATCTTTTAGAACTAATGGATTGTTGCTTGAGAATGTATCATCCTTATCGAACTTTGCTCCAGTATGTGCAGGACATGGGCCAAGAGGCCGTGCTGCTTCCCCTTGTGTGGAGGATAGTGAATGATCCCTACAGAACAGATCTTTGCCTGCCGTATCCTCCTTTCATTATAGCTTTAGCTTGCCCACATGCAGTCTGTGTTGCGCAGCAGAAAAATGCCACACAGTGGTTTGCTAAGCTTTCTGTGTATATGGAGAAGATTTTGGAAATAATCAGGGTTATCTTAAAACTATATGAGCAGGAGAAGAGTTTTGATGAGAGAAAAGAGATGGCAGCTATTCTTAATAAGATGCCAAAATCAAAACTACCTCCAAGCAGTGAAGGGGAGCAGGGTCCAAATGGAAGTCAGAACTCTAGCTACAGCCAATCTTAAAACATGCTGAAGAATTCTGTAGTGGAACCCTTGGAAATAAACCATTGGACAGATTTCAGTAATGATGTCTATGGAACTTAAACGAAAATAAATAGCATGTTTCTGTCAAGCATATTGGGAAGTGATTTTATTTTTAAAACGTAAGTTTTTCCTTACCTAGTTTGATTCTAGTACACAATTGATTAAAATCTCTTGATTATAAAAGTTGGGAAAGTTTCTAAGGGGACCTACAGACAGAAAGACATAAACATTTCAAAATTAATACCTTTTGAATAGTATATTTCTTAATTTGGATAATAGAAATTATAGCTTTTTATTAAGCCAGGAAACATAAAGCACCATTTGTTTAAAATTCTTTGTGGTCATTGAGGGATGAAAAAAGACATAAAAAGTTAATATATGTCAGCATTTTTTTTTTCCTCCGTAAGTTTAACTTTAAAACTGTACTCAAGGAATCAAATCTTACAAAATCCTAGAATATTTTGGTAATGATGTTGATAATTTCAGGGAAATTAATCAAAGTACCTATTGATTTAAAAGTATATTTTATTCAATGCTTTTGGTATCTTGCCACAGAAGATATTAGCCCAGCCTAGTAGAAAAGTGCAATATGTATAGCATACTTTGACATTTTAAAAGTTATATTAATTTTGTAATTTGAAATGCTGGGCAAAAAAAAAATCATACCTGAAGTTATTTGCAATTAATTTACAATTAATCAGGCATTTTGAAAGCTTAATTGGATAAAATACCATAATACGGTTGAAATTTGGTAAAATTTTAGTGTCAATTTTTAATTTTACTTTATTCTAAATTTCATTTTTAAAAAATGAAAAGTTTTTTTTAAGATATGCACACCCTACTTTAATGTTGTGTCTTAGTGTGGATTTGCAAATTTACTACAGTTATCCTGAGCCAGGAACACAATCAGGTTTCAGGCCAGTTTGATATTGGCTTTTCTTAATTTTCATGTAAGTATAGGACTTCAGAATAAATGTTAGGTTAGTGGGACTGTGCTGTCTGTGGAACTTAAAAAACCAGCCATTTTCTTCAGACTTGAAGGAAATAAAATTTGGAGTCATAGGATATTGATGTATAATTTAAGGGTTAAAAATTTTTTATAGGGCTGGCCTGGTGGCGCACTGCTACAGTGTGCTGCTTGGGAGCGTGGCGGCGCTCCCGCCGAGGGTTCGGATCCCACATACAGACCAGTTCCTGCTCACTGGCTGAGCAAGGTGCGGGCATGACACCGAGGGTTGCACTCCTGTTGCCGGTCCCGGTCCGGTGCGGGTGCGACACTGAGGGTTGCGATCCGTTGCCGGACACA